>NC_053023.1:72268816-72422832 GCF_003073215.2 Triticum urartu | reverse complement strand
TCGTTCGCATCACCAGACTGGGAGCAATCTCAGTCGCATCATGGGTTGCGCTTGTGGCCTGCGCTTGTTTTGACGTAGATTAATTGGACTAAACTTGGCAAGGCAGCACAAAGAGAAAACACAAAAATGCTAGACTTACGGCTGTCATCTACAGGTTAGACATCTACAGGTTAGACGTACAGACTCGTCTTCCCACAAATCCTCTCCACTTCTGATTTTCAGCGGTGGTCCCCTCTCATTTTGATTTCCTATCACATCTTCACAACTCATCCCGTAGCTTAACTTTCGTGGAGGCCGTAATACTTGGGCCCCCCTCTCGTTCGGGGGGCCCGGGGCGCCCCCCCCCCCCCTCAGGACCGGCCCTGGATACAGTTTTATTTCGGTAAGTATATTAAACCGGTCGCCATCACGGAGCCAATGGTTTTTCCTTTGGCGAAAACATAGAGCCACTGGTTTCCCCTTGATGCGCCGTGATGGGAAAGAACATTCTTTTCTTTTTTTCTTTTTTTGAACTTAACATTCTTTTTCTTTTTTTGAGGGACGAATATTCTATTTAACTTGTGTTTCCTTTTTCTTGAAAATGTGCGCCTTTTTTTTTACTGTTTTCTTACCGTGCATCTGATTGTGTACGCACTATATATTCGTACTACTACTACTACTTTCCTAGATTTGGTCACTCGATAGGCTGGAGCGTTGTGCTGATTCATTCGCACCACTGCAAAACAAGACCGGCTGCTTAGTCAGTTGATTTTGTTGGGTTTTCCTTTCGGAAACTGAACTTTTTAATCCCATTCACAATTTACGCTACAGTGTACTACCCCTTTCGTTTTTATTTACTCCGCATATTAGTTTTGTCTGAAGTTAAATTTTATAAAATTTCACAAAGTTTGTACTCCCTCCGGTCCATAATGTAAGACGTCTTTTGACACTTGTGTAGTGTCAAAAAAGTCTTACATTATTGGACGGATGGAGTAGAAAACAATATGATCATTTACAGTAACAAATTTATATGATGTGAAAATATATGCAATGATGAATTTAATGATATATACTCAATGGTGTATATGTTAATATATTTTCTACAATTTTGTTAAAAATATATAAAGCTTAACTTTAGGCAACGCTAATATTTGAATGTGAACTACGGTCGAAGAAGTGAGCGCCATGCTTTATCCGCCCCGCCAACGGGCACTAGTTCTGAGACAATGACCGGATTGCACGCTTGTGCACACGCCATGGGCCGGCTTGCACGCGCGACCTTATCCGCGCCCATGCACGCCAGAACTCACCCCTGCAGGGATTCCTCGGCCGAGAGCTAGTGTCGCCGCACCGCACCCGACGGACGCGACCACGACGACTCAGGGCGACGGCGCACCCGGGCCGCATGGAGTACAAGCGGCGTCGGGATGGCACGGCGGCTCGACCGGCGTTGGTGCGTGCGTGGCGAGCCGTCGTTGGACACGGCCGCACGGTAGCGACTGCTGGAATGACGCACCACACAAGTTATTAATTTGGAGGTCCAGGCTCCGGAGTCGTGCGTGATGCTACGGATCGGGACGTGTGAGAGTACAACCGGCATCCTGTGGCCGCGACGGCACGGGCTCGCGCGCTCCACTAATCGCGGGGACGGCAGCCGAACCAGAGAAGAAAATCATGTGGACATGGCGCCGGAACGGCGTTCTGATCCAATCCAATCCAACCCAATGATCAACCGTCGTGCTTGCACAAGACGGCAGGCAGTGGTGTGCGTGGGCCTCGTGCGTGCATTGACAACACGCAAAGCGTGCACGCAATTCACAAACGTACACGCCCTTCATCCTCAAAATGCACTGACCCATGCCATGTGACCGATTAAATAAATAAATCATTCCCCCGCAATAAATAAATAAATAAATCATTTAATCGCCGGCGCCTACGTCGTTCCGATCGGACGGGTTGCTTCGAACCAAATGCGGCCGGGCACTATTAGGCGCCGGTGCGCCGGCCCAAAGTTAGGCCGGTCGGATTGTAGGATCGTTTGAGATTGAGCGACCCAGATCTCTTCCTTTTACTCGCCCGTGTTCGCTTACCCCCCACGTCTGTGGCAGCTTGAGCCTGTCAACGAGAAACAGTTCCCTCGCATGCCTCGGCCACACCCCCCGCCACCGGTAGCAGCTGGCCGCCCTCGCCGCCGGTCGCGGTCAACGTTGATTCAGCACGCTCCTTGTGACCTGTAGCAAAAATCGCCTCGTACAGTGCACTATCTCCCAACCGTTGTCGCGACATGCTGAATTCCGGCCATCAACGCTGCCAGCAGCTTGCCGTCCCCCCACGCTCCAGTACCATGCACTCCACCTCGTAGCTATGCCAGCCGTGGTCGCAGTACTCTTGGTCTCCCCCTGTATCCGGCTCTAGCAAAATCCAATTCATGGTCGTAGCATCCCCACATATTGGTTCCAGGCTTCCAGCACATCCAATCCATGCATGGTTGCAGCTTCCCCATAGTCGGCTCCAGCACAAATTTGGTCGTGGTTTGTAGCATCCCTGCTGGCCAGTTTCTAGTTAGACCTAGTTGTAGCATGCTCGCAGCTGGCTCCAGAATCCTCAGCCATGCCTGTAGCATCCTCAGGTCAGTTGAAGCTTTTTTCATAGACGCTTGTAGCTCTCCTTGCAGCTTTCGCCGTCCTCCCGTAGCTTTCCGGCGTCTCTAGTCGGCGCCGGTTTTCGAAGTTTCACAGTGTAAGCTTTTTTTCACACCAGTCGAAGCTTTTTTCCACATCGGATGAAGCATTTCTGAAGCTTTTTCCCATTCCGATCGAAACTTTTTTTCACAACGGTTGAAGCTTTTCTCGACGCCGGTTGAAGCTTTTTTTTAATGTTTGAAGCTTTTCTTCCGCGCCGGTTGTAGCTTATTTTCATAGTTGAAACTTTTTCCGATGCCGGTTGAAGCACACTTGACTAGTTGCCATACCAACAACACCTCACTCCAGCATCGTGCGGTGCCGGTTGCAACACCTATGGACGTCATCTCCAACTCCGGCTGGTGTTGGTTGCAACACCGCCGTCGGGTGCGCTGTTGTAGCAGGCGGGTTGGGAGAGGGCAGCAAACGCAGCCGGCAGAAGCACGGGTGCTCATGGGTCACAGCATCGGGACTGTACGGTTCCAGCATCCTCGGACGCAGCCGGGTCGCACGGCTTCGGGAGCTGCTCACGTTCGCCACAGAAAAGCTCGTTGCGCGGGCACCCAGCGGCCGGAGAGGAGCAGACGCCGACAACCTTGCTGCCAGGGACAAGATGCGCGCGAGCAACAACAACACGCCCGTGTTGCACTGGAGAGAGAGAGAGAGAGAAGGGAATGGTGCTTGCGGGAGGTGGAAGATGCCCCTGTGTGGAGAAAACGCGTGAGAAGATAAGGCAACCAAGAGACATGGGCGATGGTGTGGGCCTGATTGAGCATGTGCCTGCGTGAGAGGTAGATGCGCGTGGAACGACCGGCGCAATCGCTAGCCGGTCGACCGGCAATGTTAGAATAAATCTAAGGCATACAGTTGATCATCCGAGGATTAAGCAATCACACGAGCACGACATCGAGATTTGTTAACGAGGTTCACCGATATGGCTACATTCCCGGGGCTTGACTACGGGCGCTCCTCCCCGTGACACCGTCACAATACCGCACACCGGCCATCCGGGCGCCGGCACACGCCGCCGGCTCCCCCTTGTGTGTCTGTGCTATTATGTTGGCATAGGTTACATCGTGGGTCTACTCCCGCTATATATGACAGGCCTAGGATACAAGTGTCCTACTAGGACACGACTCCATATCCTATCTAAACACAATACAACTACATGTCTAACTGTAACCTACCTTGTACACAATATTCGACACAACTCTAACAAACTCCACCTTGGCGAATATTCTCCACCATCTTGAATTCGTCAATGCGTCAAACTTCCATGTACATTAGACTTGAGCTTATCCCATGAGCACCGCTGCTACTCCAAAGACTCCATATGACTCCACCTGCAACTATAGTCCCTTCTCGTCTTCATCACAATCAACACTCGAGCAAAAATTAAGTTCCTCGTTACTCTACTTTGTGCTCCCAACTTCCGGAGTATCCGCTCAACGCCATCACACACTGATCATTAATCTGCGTGAAAATGAACAACTCACATATTGGGTGTCACATATAAGAGTTACTTGAACTCAACATCACCGCTCTTTCATGACCGTCTGTCTGAAACTTGAAGGAATTTCACCGTCGCCCTGTGTCACTTTGAGTCAAATTCACAGTTGTCTCACCCTTTTCCCCGGATAGTCTCTGACATGTCCCACAGCTATAGCACTCCACCTCCTTCTGTACTTGTCACCCGCACTTTGCCATGTGCACCGAACACCACAGAATATACGGCCATGTATTCTCTCCGTTTTTGACAATTTCAGACTTTCCGTCACTTTCACAGATTCTCCATGGTCAACTCCTGTCCATCTTCCGGCACCGATAGACCCATTCACCAACTTGAATCCGGTACTCGTCAACACTGCTTCAGCACCCCTCCATAATTTGTCTGACCACATGTCTGACCACCAGTGCCTTGGCCTGTCGCTGTGTCCCGTGCTTACCGCCACTAGTGCAGAACCGGGCAATAGCACCGGTTCGTAAGGCCCTTTAGTGCCGGTTCCATAACCGGCACTAAAGTGTGGTCACTAAAGGCCCCCCCACTTTAGTACCGGTTCAGCACGAACCGGTGCTAAAGGACAACCACGTGGCACGAGCCAGCTCCGGGGGCCGGGAGCCCTTTAGTACCAGTTGGTAACACCAACCGGTACTAAAATGTTTGAGGGGTTTTGGTTTTATGATTTCTTTTTCATTTAATTTTGTGTTTTCCATTTTAATTCTTTTTCGTTTGCTGGTATTTTACGATACTACACATTGTACACGTTATGCATATATATATATAAATAGAATTTCTAGTAGAACCAATCATATATATATCATCAATGTCTCACAAACCACCATATTAATTCACACATACACACATGTATAGCTATATACAATTTCTCCTACATATGCATGTTGCCTTCGGAGCCAGTGGCATTAGCCTAATTGGTGCCTTCGGAGCACGATGACAATTGGAAGTGGTTCATGACCTGGTCGATGGGGGCGGTAGCGGGTAATAGTATTCTCCCTTTGGATTTATGACCTGGTCGAGCAAAAATCCCGCTATTTCCTCTTGAAGTGCTTCTACGTGCTCCGTTTTTAGGAGCTTGTCCCGCACCTCTTTGAACTGTTAAGAAGGAGATCAATATGCATGTGTATTAGTTGTGTGACTAGATATCGATAATGGTGTAAAAATTGTGAATAGTGTTCTGACAAGCGTACCCATTCCTGTCTTTGAGATCTGCTCCTTTCGGACGCCATCATGCGAATGTTCTCGCAAACGCAGAATGCACACAGATTAGTCCTCTACGCCTGCTTCAGGGCCTTTATTACGAGAATGGAATTTAATTTGATCAGATAATAATTAATCAAGCATGATAATTAAAGAGATGGCAGCTAGCTAGCTAGCTAGTACTACTTAATTACTTACCTTGGGTCGAAACCATTTCAGCTGTTGTTTCCATTCGCCTTCCGTGACGCTGATGAACCTTGCCCAAGCCCTGCCCGCCGACAAAGAAAATGAATAAAGGGGTTATTAAATAGTTCATATCATGAAATGACGAACTAAATAGGCCGAGATATATAGTTAATAATGATTGAAATTACCTGTTGACTATCCCAAACAAGATGTTATAGTCACTATTTGCTTTGAGTAGTGAGTCCAGTATTTGAACTGTTCCGGCGTCAACTTTTATGATACACAAGATCCAGTAAAATCTGCATGCACACACGTTTGCATGTCTTAATTAAGCGGGCATATGTAAGCAAAAACATGTAGCTAGCTAGTAGGAAAAAACAGAGAATTTGTAGTACAAGAAAGTGTGACTCACTGGAAGTTGTAAGGAAGTAGTATATCTTCATTGTATTTGAGGCGCTTCAAGAACTCTAGCATGTTGTCCTATACCTGCTTTTCATGATGCTTGTTTATTGTCCATGTGTATTCATTAACAGTGTTTGGGTCAATGAACCCAATGCCATAGCATCCACCTTTTCTCATTTCATACATCTTCATCCTGCATAATACCACAGAAAAGAATATAGTGAGGATAATTACCGATAATGATTGATCAAAAGGATCACTATAGCTAGCTTGAGACTTAAATTACAGAAAGAAATCGCTTACAGACAATAGCAACTGACGATAGATTTGTCGAGTGCGTCTTGATTGTATAACTGAAACAGTTCAGAATACTCATGCAATTCATACATTCTCGTTGGGAGCTTCTTGACCTCTTCTGGCTTGACCAAAGGTTGGCCCCGGGCATATTTCCGTTTTATTTCCTCCTCTGTAAGCACAGGCATGTCCTCGATCTCGAGGAGTTGTCCAACAATGATTTTGAGAGTTTCAGCCTGCATTATATGCTCCTGGGTTATTACCACATCGCCCACCTCGGGAACGTAAACTGTTTGGCCATAATAATATTGGGCGCGCGTACTGTCACGTGTTGTTGGCGGCACAACAAGCGGGGGGATCGATTGCGCCGCCTGTTCTCCCAGCTGGGCAACGGCTTTCCCGCATTTTTTGACAGCTGCTTGTTGTTTGCTCGAGCTCGAGCTCGCCTCCTTCTGTAGACGTTGTCGATGTAACTTCCTGATGTGGCGCTCATAGTCTGTGTCAACAGGCTTAGGAGCTGGTGGTTGAGCCATACGAATGAAGTGGTCAACTACTTCCACAGGCACTTTCTCCCTTGGCGGCGGTGGCGGTTTCGGTCCAAAATGGGCGTCGACTTCTGTCCGCACTATGGCATTGGTTTGCTCCTCGGTCCCGTCGTAAGCCCTCTCAGGAAGAGGAGTAGTGAGGTTTGGACCATATTTATATCGCTTGCCTCCGCCTGTACTTCCTGTACTATGACCTCGACTCGTACCGCTACGCACCATAGCTGCGGGGTGTCTCTTCTACGATTGCTGAGGCGGCGGAGACGGCTGACGGGGCTGAGTTGGACGAGGAGGAGTGGCCTGAAGCTGTGCCGGACTTGCAGTGGCCTGAGGTTGTGCCGGACTTGGAGGAGGAGTGGACGTCTGACGCTGTGTCAGACTTGGAGGAGGAGTGGCCTGACACTTTGCCGGACTTGGAGGAGGAGGAGTGGCCTCATGCGTTGGTGGACTTGGAGGAGCGGGAGTCTGCTGACTCGGTGGCGGACTTCGACGAGGAGTCGAGTGACGCGGTGTCGGTGGCCTTCGAAAGATGATGCAATCCTTTCTCCATAGGATGATACGATGTTTGGCATCTCCGAGTGTCTGCTCCTCGTCACCTCCAGGAATGTCAAGCTCTAGCCCCGAATATTGGTCCACCACCTCATCAACCACAACACGATCATAGCCTGCTGGAATCGGGTTGCAATGGAAGGTTGCATCGGGGGAATTTGTATAAGCAACGCCGTCCGCCACCTTCAAGGATATGTTCTTAATTTTGAAGTGTAGCTTGCAGTTAGTGTTCTCCGCGATGTCATCCACGGGGTATCTATCCAACATTGCGTCAAACGGGGCGGAACCCACGCTACTTCTCGGCATGGATGGGGCGGTGGTATCCAATGCTGGATCATCCGCTAGCTGCTGCAGCTGCTGAGACCCCCTTTGCTGGCTAAGTGAGTCGACCTGCTCCTGCTGCCGCTGGAATTTGATTTCCAAGTCCGCGTGCGCTGATTCTAGGCCTTGAAAGCGTTCATAGTCGAGCTTCCTCTGCTCCTCCTCCATCTTCCTCTTCTTCTCCTCCGCAATCTTCTTTCTCGCACGGGTTCTATAGTCGGCGTTCCAGTCCGAAAACCCCTCATACCACGGAATAGCGCCCATGCCTCATGTTCTTCCTGGGTGTTTAGGATTTCCCAGGGCACGCGTAAGCTCGTCGTTCTCTCTGTTGGGCTCGAACAATCCGGATCGAGCCTCTTCTATTGCAACAAGTAGCTTATCTTCGGCTCCGTCCAGACATGCCTTCTTGGAAACTTTGCCTGTCTTCGGGTCCAACTCCCCCCCATGCGCATAGAACCAAGTCCTGCACCTGGGGGGCCAGCTCAATGTTTCTGGAGTGACACTTGCATCCAGCATCTCTTTCTCATACTTATCCCACTTAGGCATTCCCACCGCATAGCCACCTGACCCCAGCTTATGGAACTTATCCTTTTTTTGCGGCATTGGCCTTGTTTATTCTTGACCGTTCCTTAGATAATTCTGAATCCTTGAATTTCACGAAATCGTCCCAATGAGCACTTTGATTCTCTAGTGTTCCCTCGAATACTGGAGTCTTCCTTCCTCCCTTGACGTACTTGTCCCATTCACGATTCTTGTGGTTCTTGAATGCAACTGCCATCTTCCTAAGAGCAGCGTCCTTGACTTTCTGCACATCTGCTTCTGTGAAATGATCTGGTAGGGTGAAATGTTCCATGAGAGTATCCCAAAGCAGACTTTTTTGTCTGTCGTCGACAAAAGTAAGATCTGGACGTGGCTTTGCTGGCTCTCTCCATTCTTGAAGGGATATCGGGAGTTGGTCCTTCACAAGAACTCCGCACTGACGAACGAACTTGTCCGCAATCTTCTTAGGCGCTAATGGTTCGCCATTAGGTTTGATTGCCTCGATATTATACTTTACTCCCTCCTTCAACTTTTTGTTCGGACCTCGTTTTGTCCTGTTGCCTGAAGATTTGCTCGATCCGGATGGCTGAAAGAAGAAAGATCGATTCGTTAATATATCTTCAACTCATTTAAAACATGTGATGATCACCAGATGCCTGCTTATATAAATATATATACCTCTCCGGTGTTGTCATAATCGTAGTTCATGACTTCATCAATTCGGTCGTCGCGATCGAATATCATATCACCCTCTCCGGTGTTGTTTAGAAATTCGAAGCCGTCATAATCTTCTTCACTCTGATCATCATCTGGCCCGCGTATTATATCGAACATGGTCTGTTCTCCCTCTCTGTCGGTATTGTCCGCCATAGCTTTTATTTAACTATACCAAAAGAAATATAAAACAATTTAGTATTCAAATTACATCGTCTCGAATAATAGATATAATCTCGAATACATCGTCTCGAATAATAGATATAATCTCGAATACATCGTCTCGAATAATATATAATCTTGAATACATCGTCTTGAATATTATAATTCGAGTACATCACTGGCTAGGTAGCTAATAAAGATTGAATACTACAGAAGAATCTAGGACACTCGCGGTTCATGCGGCGCGGGCGGTGGACACCCAAAGAGAAGGAACCCTCACAGGATCATAGCTGAAGTGAGATCCCTGAAGAAACTGCCAGGTATTGGAGAACCTGCCGCCCTCTAACGCAACCATGTAGCGATGGACGTGCTCGTCCTCCTCCCTGACACGGCGACGTACCACCTCCGGCGGGGCCGGCTCCCTCCGCACCGAAACCTCCCAGTGCCAGCCCGACGGAGCCCAGTCCCGGACATGGGTCAGTCGGACGTTGTCGCGGACGGGTCAACGGCGAGGATGCGGGCCGGGCATCGTCGAGAACAAATACTAGCTATATGCCTGCAAAAAGTAACATTTTTTTAATGATTGGATTTTGATAACTAAAATTTCTAACATTTCTATATAACTAACATTTCTATAACACTTCTAATATTTCTAGAACTAAAAAAAGAAATATTTCTAACTTTTTTATAACTATTTCTATAACTAAAAAACAGAAAAATTTCTAACAATTCTAACTTTTTTATAACTATTTCTATAACTAAAAAACAAAAAAAAATTCTAACAATTCTAACTTTTCTAACTATTCTAACAATTCTAACATTTCTAACTATTCTAACAATTATAACATTTCTAACTATTTCTAAAAAACAGAAAAATTTCTAACAATTCTAAAAAACAGAAAAATTTCTAACAATTCTAACTTTTTTTATAATTATTTCTATAACTAAAAAACAGAAAAATTTCTAACAATTCTAACATTTCTAACTATTCTCAATTCTAACATTTCTAACTATTCTAACAATTCTAACATTTCTAACTATTTCTAAAAACAGAAAAATTTCTAACAATTTCTAAAAATAGAAAAATTTCTAACTATTTGTATAACTAAAAAACAAAAAATGTATGTGTGTGCGCTCACCGGCGAGGCGAGAGGCGACGGGGGCGGCGACGGGCGCGGCGACGACGGGGATGACGACGACGGGGACAGGGACGGGCGGCGATGACGGGACGGGGACGTACGGGCCGGGGCGGCGACCGACGGGGACGGGGACGACGCGGGACGGGGGCGGTGACGACGGACGACGGGGACGACGGGGCGGCGACGGGGGCGGCGACGAGGGATGGAGACGTACGGGGCGGCGGGCGGACGGTGCAGAGGAGAAGAAGCATATGAGAAACTGAAATTTTCGTAAGTGTTTTTTATATAGGAGGGGCCTTTAGTACCGGTTGGAGCCACCACCCGGTACTAAAGGGGGCCAAAACAGGCCTTTAGTACCGGGTGGTGGCTCCAACCGGTACTAAAGGCCCCCCCTTTAGTACCGGTTGGTGCCACGACCCGGTACTAAAGGGGGTGCGCTGGCGCAGGTGCGGTGCGCAAGTTTAGTCCCACCTCGCTAGCCGAGGGGCGACCACACTGGTTTATAAACCCCCGTGCGGTAGCTCTCTCGAGCTCCTCTCCAAAGCAGGCCTACTGGGCCTACATGTTCTGTGCTGCCCTGTTGGCCTACTGGGCCTTTGCGGGCCTGCATCCTGGCCCAACAACAGGTTGGGTTTCTAGTCGTATGCAGGCCGCTCTGGCCTAGTAGGCGGGCTTTTTTATTTTTTTTTGCTTTATTTATTTTTGAGTTTTTTTGTGTATTTAGAGTTTCTTTGTGAATATTTTTGCTTTAGGTACAAAAAATTACAAACTTTCTGTTAGTGCCCGTAGTTTTCAAATTTGAATAGTTTAAATTTTGAATTATTTGAAATTAGTGTGAATCACTAGTTTGTGAATAACTTAACTTTAAAAATCAGTAAAGGCATGAAAGAATTTGTTTGCACATAAAATTTCTTCGCGTTTCAAATGCCAAAACACATAATTAACTACCCTAACTATTACAGAGATTCCCTTCTGGGTGTGAAACACAGAAGAAAGTGATGATAGTGAAGCCGATCACATCCCAGATCTTTGGGTGTGAAACTTTTTCTTCGCGTGCGTGTGTCCCTTTGCGCCGTAACCATGGAAAATTTTCATCATTTAACGGGATGCTCGGGTCAATATTCACTGTGAATGGAGCAATTTCATCAAACTTTTCATAATCTTCTGACTGGTCTGTCTTGTCATCCACTCCCACGATGTTTCTCTTCCCAGAAAGAACTATGTGCTACTTTGGCTCATCGTACGATGCATTCGCTTCCTTATCTTTTCTTTTTCTTGGCTTGGTAGACATGTCCTTCACATAGAAAACCTGTGCCACATCATTGGCTAGGACGAATGGTTCGTCTGCATACGCAAGATTGTTGAGATCCACTGTTGTCATTCCGTACTGCGGGTCTTCCGTTACCCCGCCTCGTGTCATATTGACCCATTTGCACCGAAACAAAGGGACCTTCAAACCACGTCGATAGTCAAGTTCCCATATGTCCTGTATATAACCATAATATGTTTCCTTTCCCGTCTTGGTTTCTGCATCAAAGCGGACACCACTGTTTTGGTTGGTGCTCTTCTTATCTTGGGCGATCGTGTAAAATGTATTACCATTTATGTCGTACCCTTTGAAAGTCATTATATTCGAAGATGGTAACTGGGACAACAAGTACAGGTCATCTTCAATAGAGGTGTCATGCATGGTACGTGTCTGCAACCAGCTGGTGAAACTCCTGTTCACGTGTAATCCCGTCATCAGACCGCTCCGGGTGTTTGGAGCATAGCAAATTCTTGTGTTCATCCATATACGGAGCCACCAAGGCGGAATTCTGTAGAACTGTGTAGTGTGCTTTAGTGAGAGAATGTCCGTCCATACATATTATTTGTTCCCCTCTTAGCGTGCCTTTTCCATCCAGTCTGCCCTTATGCCGCGATTCAGGAACACCAATCGGCTTAAGGTCAGGAATAAAGTCAATACAAAACTCAATGACCTCCTCATTTTGACGGCCCTTGGAGATGCTTCCTTCTGGCCTAGCACGGTTATGAACATATTTATTTAAGACTCCCATGAACCTCTCAAAGGGGAACATATTGTGTAGAAATACAGGACCCAAAACATTAATCTCTTCGCATAGGTGAACTAGGACGTGCGTCATGATGTTGAAGAAGGATGGTGGGAACACCAACTCGAAACTGACAAGACATTGCACCAAATCATTCTCTAACCTTGGTATGATTTCTGGATCGATTACCTTCTCAGAGATTGCATTGAGAAATGCACATAGCTTCACAATGGCTAATCGAACGTTTTCCGGTAGAAGCCCCCTCAATGCAACCGGAAGCAGTTGCGTCATAATCACGTGGCAGTCATGAGACTTTAGGTTCTGGAACTTTTTCTCTGCCATGTTTATTATTCCCTTTATATTCAATGAGAAGCCAGACGGTACCTTAATACTGAGCAGGCATTCAAAGAAGATTTCCTTCTCTTCTTTGGTAAGAGCGTAGCTTGCATGACCCTGATGTATGCCGTCTTTTCCGTGCATACGTTGCTAGTCCTCTTGTGCCCCAGGTGTATCTTTTGTCTTCCCATACACGCCCAAGAAGCCAAGCAGGGTCACACAAAGATTCTTCGTCACGTGCATCATGTTGATTGCGGAGCGGACCTCTAGGTCTTTCCAATAGGGCAGGTCCCAAAATATAGATTTCTTCTTCCACATGGGTGCGCGTCCGTCAGCGTCATTCGGAACAGGTTGTCCACCAGGACCCTTTCCAAAGACCACCTTCAAATCCTTGACCATATCATGTACATCAGCACCAGTACGGTGGCGAGGCTTCGTCCGGTGATCCGCCTCACCTTTGAAATGCTTGCCTTTCTTTCTTACGGGATGCCTACTCGGAAGAAATCGACGATGTCCCAGGTACACATTCTTCTTACAATTAGCCAAATATATACTGTCGGTATTGTCCAAACAGTGCGTGCATGCGCGGCATCCCTTGTTTGTCTGTCCTGAAAGGTTACTGAGAGCAGGCCAATCATTGATGGTCACGAACAGCAACGCCTTTAGGTCAAATTCTTCCCCCATGTGCTCATCCCACACACGTACATCTGTTCCATTCCACAGTTGTAAGAGTTCTTCAACTAATGGCCTTAGGTACACATCAATGTCATTGTCGGGTTGCTTAGGGCCTTGGATGAGCACTGGCATCATAATGAACTTCCGCTTCATGCACAACCAAGGAGGAAGGTTATACAAACATAGAGTCACAGGCCAGGTGCTATGGTTGCTGCTCTGCTCCCCAAAAGGATTAATGCCATCTGCGCTTAGACCAAACCATACGCTCCTTGCGTCATCTGCAAACTCCTTCCCGTACTTTCTTTCGATTTTTCTCCACTGCGACCCGTCAGCGGGTACTCTCAACTTTCCGTCTTTCTTACGGTCTTCTCTGTGCCATCGCATCGCCTTGGCATGCTCTTTGTTTTGGAACAAACGTTTCAACCGTGGTATTATAGGAGCATACCACATCACCTTGGAAGGAATCTTCTTCCTGGGGCGCTCGCCCTCGACATCACCAGGGTCATCGCGGATGATCTTATAGCGCAATGCACCACATACCGGGCAAGCGTTCAAATCCTCGTACTCACCGCGGTAGAGGATGCAATCATTAGGGCATGCATGTATCTTCTGCACCTCTAACCCTAGAGGGCAGACAGCCTTCTTTGCTTCGTATGTACTCTCGGGCAATTCGTTGTCCTTTGGAAGCATATCCTTTATCATTACCAGCAACTTTTCAAATCCCTTGTCAGATACACCATTCTCTGCCTTCCATTGCTGCAATTCCAGTGTGGTGCCCAGCTTTTTCTTGTCACCTACGCAATTCGGGTACAAATTTTTTTTGTGATCCTCTAACATGCGTTGCAACTTCTTCTTCTCCAAATCACTTGTGCAGTTTCTCTTTGCATCGGCAATGGCCCGACCTAGATCATCAACGGGCTCATCTGATGCCTCTTCTTCAGCTTCTTCATGCATTGCCGGCTCAGCTTCTTCCTGCATTACCGGCTCAGCTTCTTCCCCCATTGTTGTATCATCGTATTCAGGGAACCCATGGCCAGGATAGCTGTCGTCATCCTCTTCTTCTTCATTGTCTTCCATCATAACCCCTCTTTCTCCGTGCTTGGTCCAAACATTATAGTGGGGCATGAAACCGGACTTAAACAGGTGGACGTGAATGGTTCTTGACGTAGAGTAATTGTGACCATTCTTACAGCGAGCACATGGACAAGGCATAAAACCATCCGCCCGCTTGTTTGCCTCGGCCGCAAGCAGAAAAGTATGCACGCCCTCAACAAACTGGGGAGAGCATCGGTCATCGTACATCCATTGCCGGCTCATCTTCATTACACAACACCGAATAGACCAAATTAATACAAGTTCATACATAAAGTTCATACAACACTTAAATGCAACAAACAAATAACTCTCTAGCTAAAGCATTTAAATGCAACAACAAATACGATCAAGATCGCAACTAAGGTAACAATGGATCCAACAGCATAATGATACCAAGCCTCACTATCGATGGCATATTTTCTAATCTTTCTAATCTTTAAGCGCATTTTCTCCATCTTGATCTTGTGATCATCGACGACATCAACAACATGCAACTCCAATTCCATCTTCTCCCCCTCAATTCTTTTCAATTTTTCTTTCAAGTACTCGTTTTCTCTTTCAACTAAATTTAACCTCTCGACAATAGGGTCGGTTAGAATTTCCGGTTCACATACCTCCTAGAAAAAATTGCATATAAATCAAATACTAGCACATATATATATCCTCCCAAATTACTAAACTCACAAATTAATCACTATATAAAGCATTGCAAGAGCTAATCTAGCAATGAGAGATGAAAGGACAAAGTTGCTAACCTTTGTGATCATTTGAATGGATGGGGGCCTTCAAATCTTGACAAATTTTGGGCAAAATGTGTGATGAGCTCGAGAGGAAGAGGGGAAGAACAGAGAGGAGAGGGGAAATGGGAAGAACAGAGCGAGCTCGGGTGGACGAAGGGTTTATGTAGGACGACCTTTAGTACCGGTTTGTGCCAAGAACCAGTACTAAAGGGGCTGGAGGGGCCCCAGTCTGACAACATCCTGCCACCACTCTCATTAGTACCGGTTCGTGGCACGAACCGGTGCTAAAGGTTCGCCACGAACCGGTACTAATGAAAGCGGCCCAGCTAGCCGTTGGAACCGGCACTAATGTGCTTCACGTTTGACCCTTTTTCTACTAGTGCGCACGCCTCGTTGCTATCACAACGTCGAGCCTCTGCTGTCCTAGTCGAGTCTCCCGGGTAGCTAGCCCCCACTGCCTCAAACCCCACTGCAGAGAACCACCGATCATCACCGAGCGATGCCGAGTATCACGTCTCCAACAGACCATTGGTACCCAGTCTGAAACCACGTGTCTCTCGCTATCCCGCTGAAATAGGCTTCGACTCTCCGTTAACTTACGCCGTAGCCCCTCCATCAGCACAGAGTGAAGTCTTCCGCTAGACTCCAGCTCCACCTTCAACATGACTCCATGTAGCCGCGCTATGCTACCCCGCGCCCTGTCGACTTCAAGCTCTTATGTGTACACTACCTTGAGTCAACTCTGCGTCATAGCCTTGTCGAAGTCGCACAAGCCCTCAGGCCTGCGCCACGTGTTTCCACGCCCAGAAGTCGGCCACCATCAGCATCATGCTCCTATGTCGTCCTTGCTGATTCCACCACCGTCTTCTGTACCAACCGACTTGCGTCGATCCGTCAGACTGTCCAGTCCGACCCAGCCGAACATATCCGACTGCACGACATGCTCCAAACTCCACGAGGCTTATACACATGTCGTTATCCTTGCCACGCACACCATTGACCCTCACGCTACCATCCTCGTACACAACCATGTACAAATAAATAAAGCCAACTCCACCATATAAGCCTTCCCGTATGCACTTCACTGCGAAGATCAATGGAAAAATCTCCAAACTCCACCACATGCATCTGTAGGCTCTTGGTCCATTAGCTTTTCCAACCGATAGCACCTAAGTCTCTTGTGTGTAGCCTATTTTGTTCTCAACAAATCCTCGCTCTTTGGGGTCACACCAGCAGCATCGATCAGCCACTCCTTGAGCCGGCCACGTACCAAACAGCCTCCCAAGTGCCGTAGCAGACCGCATCGCTTTCCTGGATGCCGCACACGCACTCCTTTAGCAGCCACGTGCTTTACCAGGCCACACGCCCTCAGTGCCACGCCCGCACTTGGGCCTCGCTTGGTCCTCGCGCCCCCGCAGCTTGTTCGGCCTGCTGCCTCTACCAAACCAATCCAGCGATCGATCTCCTGAAGACTCCGCTGCTTGCACGTTCCGCCGTCGCCGCTCCGACAACGACTTGGAAATCTCGCCGATAATTCTGCTCCTGTTGCGGTTCCTTCTGTATGTCGAGATCTCACATATTTCTGATTGCTTCCGTGGACGAAACGACCGATCGATTCCGCTGCCTGTTTCTTGTCGACGGACGTCACCGTGACAACTTCCGCAGCCACGATCTTCTCTCATCCTCCTCTTCCAAATCAACATCACAGCCTCCGAACAACCTAGCTTATGATACCACTTGTTAGAATAAATCTGAGGCATACCGTTGATCATCCGAGGACCAAGCAATCACACGAGCACGACACCGAGATTTGTTAACGAGGTTCACCGATATGGCTACATCCCCGGGGCTTGACTACGGGCGCTCCTCCCCATGACACCGTCACAATACCGCACACCGGCCACCCGGGCGCCGGCACACGCCGCCGGCTCCCCCTTGCGCGTCTGTGCTATTATGTTGGCATAGGTTACATCGTGGGTCTACTCCCGCTATATATGAGAGGCCTAGGATACAAGTGTCCTACTGGAACACGACTCCATATCCTATCTAAACACAATACAACTACAAGTCCAACTGTAACATACCTTGTACACAATATTCGACACAACTCTAACATGGCAGCAAACGTTTACCAACGCGGCCTCGCTCTCTCGGAACCAATAACATGCAACGCTAGGCACTTGCCTACTCCTACATCTACTCAGTACAATGCACACGCTTATGCCAACTCCACAGCATGACTTTATTCTGTCCGCGTGCCTCTGTTTGGAGTAAAATAGACAAACCAGATGGCCCAGCGCACTGGCGCAAACGGACTTATGTCCGTTTTCGACCCATCCCCAACCCAAATTTGCGTCGCTTTTGAGGTGAAACGGACAACACGCGAACGCGCGGGCCGTTTGTGTGTGCCCTCCCCTGGCCCGCCCGTCGATGGCAAAGGGGCGCCTTTTTCTATCCGCCCCCTCCTTCCAGCCACACACCATCCACTCTTCCCCACTCTTCCCTCGCCGCCGCCGCTGCCGCCGCTGCCATTGCAGCTGTGCAGCTCGGACGCGCGCTCACACAACCCCTTACCCTCGGCGCCCTCGAGCTATCCAACCATGGACACCTGATTTGCGCACCCGTCGGCCGGATTTGGGACGGATCCGGTCGGTCTTGAGCTCGCCCGGCTATGGGAGGTCGCGCCGCGCCATGGACTGGCCGGGAACCGGGGCCGGATGGACCTGGTAGGGCCGCAAGGCCACATGCAGGCAGTGGCTCCTCCTCTAGCCGCTCGGATTTACACCGTCGGTGGTCCGCCGACAGATACACGAATGGCGGTTGGCCGGGCTCGGTGCTAGCCCAGAAGCTCGTTGGCGTGCCACTGCCACTCATTAAATGCGACCACTGCCCAAAGAAGGTCGTGCGCTGCGTGTCTATAACGCCGGAACATCCCGGATGGGTGTTCATCAAGTGCTTAAACGATGGGGTATGTGCTCTTTTTAGCTTCAGTTTGTACTTTAGATTTGACTAGTTGTGCTAACTTCAAATTTTATTGTGTAGAATGGATGCAAGTTTTGGTATTGGGAAGAAGAGTACATCGATATATTGATAGAGCGCAATTTGGTAGATGTTCGTGCACTTTTAGTTAACATAGAGGCTGTAGATGAGACAAGTGCACTGTTGGGGAACGCAGTAATTTAAAAAAAAATCTACGCGCACGCAAGATCATGGTGATGCATAGAAATGAGAGGGGAGAGTGTTGTCTACTTACCCTCGTAGACCGTAAGCGGAAGCGTTATGACAACGTGGTTGATGTAGTCGTACGTCTTCACGATCGACCGATCCTAGCACCGAACGTACGACACCGATCTGCACACGTTCAGCTCGATAACGTCCCACGAACTCACGATCCAGTAGTGCTTCGAGGAGAGCTTCGTCAGCACGACGGCGTGATGACGAAGCTACCGGCGCAGGGCTTCGCCTAAGCACTACGACGATATGACCGAGGTGGATTATGGTGGAGGGGATGTAACGCCCGGGTAATTAAGCTACAGTAATCCCACGCTAATGGTGCCACGTCACCACGGTTACTGTTGATAATATCACGTTGGATCAAAACCGTTTAAAAGGAGGATCCCAGGCAGGAGGCTTGCGCCTCTTTCGATCTGTATCCCAGTTTGTGCTAGCCTTCTTAAAGAAAACTTGTTTAACTTATGTCTGTACTCAGATATTGTTGCTTCCGCTGACTCGTCTATGACCGAGCTTTGTATTCGAGCCCTCGAGGCCCCTGGCTTGTGATATGATGCTTGTATGACTTGTTTTTATTTGTAGAGTTGTGTTGTGATATCTTCCCGTGAGTCCCTGATCTTGATCGTACACGTTTGCATGTATGATTAGTATACGATTGAATCAGGGGGTGTCACAAGTTGGTATCAGAGCCGACTGCCTGTAGGAATCCCCCTTCCACACTCCTTGGCCGAAGTCGAGTCTAGACATTAAAAAAACTTTTACTAACATGGATGTGTGCCTTACGGGCGCACGTCGCCATTTGGGTGGTATTAGGATCTTTTACTCCTCGACCCTTACTCTGGGACTCTGAACTCTCTTCTACTCGAGTTAAACGAATTTACTAACTCTAACATTAGGATCCCGTGACCACGTTCACACCAAAGTTGGATAAGCCCTAGTTATTCCTTAGAGTAGTATTTTGAACATTATCCACACTGTCATTTGACTCCTTTAAAACATCTTTGTTTTCAGATGGAACCCACGAGACAGGTCGTGCGCCACACAACGGCCATTGGTGCCTCAGGATCACCTGCTGTGTTGGTTGAGATGATGACCTATCTGGGTTATCGCTGGCACCCTGAGTACACTGTCTACAAGGAGTACCAGGACATTAACCTGGAGCAGTACCGTGCCATCGTCCACCTCTACTCTCGAGAGTATGACTCCACTACCGTGCTGCACACTGCTCATGGTGTTGGAGTGACTATAGACATGGTGGTCCACGATGCTGCTTATGCTGCTCTGACACGTCTTCGTGGAGAGTATTGGGAGTTGGACACCTCCCCTTTCAGGCACATTGCTATCGCATCCGATGTTGGTGCGGAGGGATACTACACTGCTACATACTCCACTGTCACCCGAGAGCCTTTCTATCATCAGAACCTGGTTCTGCATGTTGATGGGCTGGATAGAGCTAACCGAGCTCTTCGCCACGAGTTGTACACCACCCGTCAGCACTTGTACCGCGCTCTGATGCTGTTGCACCCCTCTGTCCGATCTGGTGATCTGTCACGTTATGTGATCTACCCTGCCAGGACTGTGATGCCCCAGGGTGTCGGCTGGCCAGATGTGGGAGGCTACTCTCCCGCACTTGGTCCTCTTTTGCCACCTGTGCGTCGGGTTCCGCACCAAAGTATCCACGGACTCCAGGCTACTCACGTGGAGTACTTCCCTTCGCGTCACTACCAGCTATCAGGCTACACCTACCTCCACAGTTCCTCCTGGTACTGATGTAGGCTTGCTTGTTAGTGTTAGTTGCATTCACCGCGAGTCTGCGTGTCGCCTATGATGTTCTTAGTCTGTGTACTGAACTCTGTGTACCGAACTCTATGCATGATCCCTTTTGTAAGACATGCCAACTACTATGTAGTATATATCGTGTTCCTTTCATTATGCATGTTTCATCATGAATGATTCTTTCCTTGCAAATTTCTCAATGCTGAACTACCCCTGTTGTATATTAGCGGGATGGTTAGACCAGGTGGTCGTGGTCGTGGTGGCCATGCCTCACCACCGCCCGAGTACATGGCTGGTATGATCCAACAGTTCGAGCTGAACCGCCAATTCATGGAAAATATGATGGCTCAGTTTTCTCGTCCCAATATGAACCAGCAGCCATCCCAGGTGACTCTGCAGGATTTCATGCGCCTTAACCCAACTATGTACCGCAGCTCAACTCAGCCTCTGGATGCTGATGACTGGCTCCGTGACATCACCTATGAGATGGAGTCTGCTGATGTAGCCTGATGTCTACTACACAACCTTCTTCTTGTAGACGTTGTTGGGCCTCCAAGTGCAGAGGTTTGTAGGACAGTAGCAAATTTCCCTCAAGTGGATGACCTAAGGTTTATCAATCCGTAGGAGGCGTAGGATGAAGATGGTCTCTCTCAAGCAACCCTGCAACCAAATAACAAAGAGTCTCTTGTGTCCCCAACACACCCAATACAATGGTAAATTGTATAGGTGCACTAGTTCGGCGAAGAGATGGTGATACAAGTGGTATATGGATGGTAGATAAAGGTTTTTGTAATCTGAAAATATAAAAACAGCAAGGTAACTAATGATAAAAGTGAGCGTAAACGGTATTGCAATGCGTTGAAACAAGATCTAGGGTTCATACTTTCACTAGTGCAAGTTCTCTCAACAATAATAACATAATTGGATCACATAACTATCCCTCAACATGCAACAAAGAGTCACTCCAAAGTCACTAATAGCGGAGAACAAACGAAGAGATTATGGTAGGGTACGAAACCACCTCAAAGTTATTCTTTCCAATCAATCCGTTGGGCTATTCCTATAAGTGTCACAAACAGCCCTAGAGTTCGTACTAGAATAACACCTTAAGACACAAATCAATCAAAGCCCTAATGTCACCAAGATACTCCAATGTCACCTCAAGTATCCGTGGGTATGATTATACGATATGCATCACACAATCTCAGATTCATCTATTCAACCATCACATAGAACCTCAAAGAGTGCCCCAAAGTTTCTACCGGAGAATCACGACGAAAACGTGTGCCAACCCCTATGCATAGGTTCATGGGCGGAACCCGCAAGTTGATCACCAAAACATACATCAAGTGAATCACGTGATATCCCATTGTCACCACAGATACGCACGGCAAGACATACATCAAATGTTCTCAAATCTTTAAAGACTCAGTCCGATAAGATAACTTCAAAGGGGAAACTCAATCCATTACAAGAGAGTAGAGGGGGGGAGAAACACCATAAGATCCAACTAAAATAGCAAAGCTCGCGAGACATCAAGATCGTATCACCTCAAGAACACGAGAGAGAGAGAGAGAGATCAAACACATAGCTACTGGTACATACCCTTAGCCCCGAGGGAGAACTACTCCCTCCTCGTCATGGAGAGCACCGGGGTGATGAAGATGGCCACCGGAGAGGGATTCCCCCTCCGGCAGGGTGCCGGAACGGGTCTAGATTGGCTTTCGGTGGCTACGGAGGCTTCTGGCGGCAGAACTCCCGATCTATTGTGCTCCTCGATGGTTTTAGGGTATATTGGTATATATAGGAGGAAGAAGTACGTCGGTGGATCTCCGGGCTGTCCACGAGGCAGGGGGGCGCGCCCAGGGGGTGGGCGCGCCCCCACCCTCGTGGGTAGCTTGGGACTCTCCTGGTCCATCTCCGATACTCCGTGGGCTTTTTCTGGTCCAAAAATAAGTTCCGTGAAGTTTCAGGTCAATTGGACTCCGTTTGATTTTCCTTTTCTGCGATACTCTAAAACAAGGAAAAAACAGAAACTGGCACTGGGCTTTAGGTTAATATTTTAGTCCCAAAAATCATATAAAATAGCATATAAATGCATATAAAACATCCAAGGTTGATAATATAATAGCATGGAACAATAAAAAATTATAGATACGTTGGAGACGTATCAGCATCCCCAAGCTTAATTCCTGCTCGTCCTCGAGTAGGTAAATGATAAAAATAGAATTTTTGATGTGGAATGCTACCTAACATATTTATCCATGTAATTCTCTTTACTGTGGCAAGAATATTCAGATCCATAAGATTCAAGACAAAAGTTTAATATTGACATAAAAATAATAATACTTCAAGCATACTAACAAAGCAATCATGTCTTCTCAAAATAACATGGCCAAAGAAAGCTATCCCTACAAAATCATATAGTTTGGCTATGCTCTATCTTCATCACACAAAATATTTAAATCATGCACAACCCCGATGACAAGCCAAGCAATTGTTTCGTACTTTTGATGTTCTCAAACTTTTTCAATCTTCACGCAATACATGAGCATGAACCATGGACATAGCACTATAGGTGGAATAGAATGGTGGTTGTGGAGAAGACAAAAAGGAGAAGATAGTCTCACATCAACTAGGCGTATCAACGGGCTATGGAGATGCCCATTAATAGATATCAATGTGAGTGAGTAGGGATTGCCACGCCACGGATGCAGTAGAGCTATTAGTGTATGAAAGCTCAACAGAAGAAACTAGTGGGTGTGCATCCAACTTGCTTGCTCACGAAGACCTAGGGAATTTTGAGGAAGCCCATCATTGGAATATACAAGCCAAGTTCTATAATGAAATATTCCCACTAGTATATGAAAGTGACAACATAGGAGACTCTTTATCATGAAGATCATGGTGCTACTTTGAAGCACAAGTGTGGTAAAAGGATAGTAGCATTCTCCATCTCTCTTTTTCTCTCATTTTTTATTTTTTATTTGGGCCTTTTCTCTTTTTTTAAGGCCTCTTTTTTTAGTCCGGAGTCTCATCCCGACTTGCGGGGGAATCATAGTCTCCATCATCCTTTCCTCACTGGGACAATGCTCTAATAATGATGATCATCACAATTTTATTTACTTACAACTCAAGAATTACAACTTGATACTTAGAACAAGATATGACTCTATATGAATGCCTCCGGCAGTGTACCAGGATGTGCAATGACTCATGAGTGTCATGTATGAAAGAATTGTGAAAGGTGGCTTTTCCACAAATACGATGTCAACTACATGATCATGCAAAGCAATATGACAATGATGAAGCGTGTCATAATAAACAGAACGGTGGAAAATTGCATCGTGATCCAAATCACCGATGATCCTAGTGCCGAACGGACGGCACCTCCGCGTTCAACACACGTATGGAACGGAGACGTCTCCCATGCCTTGATCCAGAAAGGAGGAGGGAGAGGTTGAGGAAGAGAGTCCAACAGCAGCACGACGACGTGGTGGTGATGGAGTGGCAGTTCTCCGGCAGGGCTTCGCCAAGCTCACGCGGAGGAGGAGAGGTGTTGGAGGGGAGGGGCTGCGCCAGGTTCAAGGGTGTGGCCGCCCTCCCACCCTCCACTATTTATAGGTGGGGAGAGAGGGGGCCGGCCCCCCTAGATCCCATCTAGGGTTGGGGGCGGCGGCCAAGGGGGGAGGAGTGCCTCCCAAGTCAAGTGGAGGCCCTCCCCCTTAGGGTTTCCCCTCTCCCATGCGCATGGGCCTTGGGGGGGCTGGTGCCCTTGGCCCATTAAGGTTAGGGTGCCCCCCTACAGCCCATGCTGCTGTATTGGACGTGGTGGAACATTTTCCGGACCTCCAGACCCCTCCGGAATCCTCCGGAACCTTCCGGAAGCTTCCCGGTACAATACCGGAAAAAACCGAACTTTTCCCGGAACCCGAACAACAACTTTCCATATATAAATCTTTACCTCTGGACCATTCCGGAACTCCTCGTGACGTCCGGGATCTCATTCGGGACTCCGAACAACATTCGGTAATCACATACAAGTCTTCCTAATAACCCTAGTGTCATCGAACCTTAAGTGTGTAGACCCTACGGGTTCAGGAGTCATACAGACATGGCCGAGACAACTCTCCGGTCAATAACCAACATCGGGATCTGGATACCCATGTTGGCTCCCACATGCTCCACGATGATCTCATCGGATGAACCACGATGTCAAGGATTCAATCAATCCCGTATACAATTTCCTTTGTCCAGCGGTATTGTACTTGCCCGAGATTCGATTGTCGGTATACCGATACCTTGTTCAATCTCGTTACCGGCAAGTCTCTTTACTCGTTCCGTAACACATCATCCCGTGATCAACTCCTTGGTCACATTGTGCACATTATGATGATGTCCTACCGAGTGGGCCCAGAGATACCTCTCCGTTACACGGAGTGACAAATCCCAGTCTCGATTCGTGCCAACCCAACAGACACTTTCGGAGATACCTGTAGTGAACCTTTATAGCCACCCAGTTACGTTGTGACGTTTGGCACACCCAAAGCACTCCTACGGTATCCGGGAGTTGCACAATCTCATGGTCTAAGGAAATGATACTTGACATTAGAAAAGCTTTAGCATACGAACTACACGATCTTTGTGCTAGTCTTAGGATTGGGTCTTGTCCATCACATCATTCTCCTAATGATGTGATACCGTTATCAACGACATCCAATGTCCATGGTCAGGAAACCGTAACCATCTATTGATCAATGAGCTAGTCAACTAGAGGCTTACTAGGGACATCGTGTTGTCTATGTATCCACACATGTATCTGAGTTTCCTATCAATACAATTCTAGCATGGATAATAAACGATTATCATGAACAATGAAATATAATAATAATAACTAATTTATTATTGCCTCTAGGGCATATTTCCAACATTTAGTCCTAATATGATGGGCATCCAAGAGGGATATAATAAAAACTATCATATAAAGTGCATTGAATACTATGAGAAGTTTGATACTTGATGATTGTTTTGAGATATGAGGATGGTAATATTAGAGTCATGCTAGTTGAGTAAGTTGTGAATTTGAGAAATACTTGTGTTAAAGTTTGTGATTCCCATAGCATGCACGTATGGTGAACCATTATGTGATGAAGTCGGAGCATGATTTATTTATTGATTGTCTTCCTTATGAGTGGCAGTCGGGGACGAGCGATGGTCTTTTCCAACCAATCTATCCCCCTAGGAGCATGCGCGTAGTACTTTGTTTCGATAACTAATAGATTTTTGCAATAAGTATGTGAGTTCTTTATGACTAATGTTGAGTCCATGGATTATACGCACTCTCACCCTTCCACCATTGCTAGACTCTCTAGTACCGCGCAACTTTCGCCGGTACCTTAAACCCACTATATACCTTCCTCAAAACAGCCACCATACCTACCTATTATGGCATTTCCATAGCCATTTCGAGATATATTACCATCAACCCCGTTCACTTGAACGCTTCCGCTTAGCGATCTACAAGGGTATGTAGATGCACTCTCCTTCCCCTCGTTGCTATATTACTCCATAGATTGATCTTGGTGATGCGTAGAAAATTTTAAATTTTCTGCTACGATCCCCAACACTAAATTCATAACCAAAGAAAATTACCATGCTGTTTAGGACTCTCAAAATAATATAAGTGACGCATGAGAGTTCATCTATTTCTATAAAATAAAACCACCACCATGCTCTAGAAAGATATAAGTGAAGCACTAGAGCAAAAACAAACTACTCCAAGAGATATAAGTGAAGATCAATGAGTAGTTGAATAATTATGAAACTATATGAAGACTCTCTAACATTTAGGAATTTCATATCTTGGTATTTTATTCAAACAGCAAGCAAAACAAAAGAAAATAAAATTACGCTCCAAGCAAAACACATATCATGTGGCGAATAAAAATATAGCTCCAAGTAAAGTTACCGATGAACGAAGACGAAAGAGGGGATGCCATCAGGGGCATCCCCAAGCTTAGACGCTTGGCTATCCTTGAATATTACCTTGGGGTGCCTTGGGCATCCCCAAGCTTAGTCTCTTGCCACTCCTTATTCCGTAGTCCATCGAATCTTTACCCAAAAATTGAAAACTTCACAACACAAAACTTAACAGAAAATCTCGTGAGCTCCGTTAGTGAAAGAAAACAAAACACCACTTCAAGGTACTGTAATGAACTCATTCTTTATTTATATTGGTGTTAAACCTACTGTATTCCAACTTTTCTATGGTTTATAAACTATTTTTACTAGCCATAGATTCATCAAAATAAGCAAACAACACACGAAAAACAGAATCTGTCAAAAACAGAACAGTCTGTAGTAATCTGGATCAAACGTATACTTCTAGAACCCGAAAAATTCTGAAATAAATTTCTGGACCTGAGTGATTTATCTATTAATTATCTGCAAAAAGAATTAACTAAATAGCACTCTCTAATAAAAACTGGAAGCAATTCTCGTGAGCGCTAAAGTTTCTGTTTTTTACAGCAAGATCAACAAGACTTTCCCCAAGTGTTCCCAAAGATTCTACTTGGCACAAACACTAATTAAAAGCATAAACCACATCTAAACAGAGTCTAGATGAATTATTTATTACTAAACAGGAACAAAAAGTAAGGAACAAAAATAAAGTTGGGTTGCCTCCCAACAAGCGCTATCGTTTAACGCCCCTAGCTAGGCATGATGATTTCAATGATGCTCACATAAAAGATAAGAATTATAACATAAAGAGAGCATCATGAAGAATATGACTAGCACATTTAAGCCTAACCCACTTCCTATGCATAGGGATTTTGTGAGCAAACAACTTATGGGAACAATAATTATCTAGCATAGGAAGGCAAAACAAGCATAACTTCAAAATTTTCAACACATAGAGAGGAAACTTGTTATTATTGCAACTCCTACAAGCATATGTTCCTCCATCATAATAATTTTCAGTAGCATCATGAATGAATTCAACAATATAACCAGCACCTAAAGCATTATTTTCATGATCTACAAGCATAGAAATTTTATTACTCTCCACACAAGCAAAGTTCTTCTCATGAATAATAGTAGGAGCAAACTCAACAAAATAATTATCATGTGGGGCATAATCCAATTGAAAAATAAAATCATGATGACAAGTTTCATGAATATCATTATTCTTTATAGCATACAAGTCATCACAATAATCATCATAGATAGCACCTTTGTTCTCATAATCAATTGGAACCTCTTCCGAAATAGTGGATTCATCACAAAATAAAGTCATGATCTCTCCAAATCCACTTTCATCAATATAATCATCATAAATAGGAGGCATGCTTTCATCATAATAAATTTGCTCATCAAAACTTGGGGGACAAAAAATATCATCTTCATCAAACATACCTTCCCCAAGCTTGTGGCTTTGCATATCATTAGTATCATGGATATTCAAGGAATTCATACTAACAACATTGCAATCATGCTCATCATTCAAATATTTAGTGCCAAAAATTTTAATGCATTCTTCTTCTAACACTTTGGCACAATTTTTCTTTCCATCATACTCACGAAAGATATTAAAAAGATGAAGTGTATGAGGCAAACTCAATTCCATATTTTTTTGTAGTTTTCTTTTATAAACTAAACTAGTGCTAAAATAAGAAACAAAAAGATTCGATTGCAAGATCTAAAGATATACCTTCAAGCGCTAACCTCCCCGGCAATGACGCCAGAAAAGAGCTTGATGTCTACTACACAACCTTCTTCTTGTAGACATTGTTGGGCCTTCAAGTGCAGAGGTTTGTAGGACAGTAGCAAATTTCCCTCAAGTGGATGACCTAAGGTTTATCAATCCATAGGAGGCGTAGGATGAAGATGGTCTCTCTCAAGCAACCCTGCAACCAAATAACAAAGAGTCTCTTGTGTCCCCAACACACCCAATACGATGGTAAATTGTATAGGTGCACTAGTTCGGCGAAGAGATGGTGATACAAGTGGTATATGGATGGTAGATAAAGGTTTTTGTAATATGAAAATATAAAAACAGCAAGGTAACTAATGATAAAAGTGAGCGTAAACGGTATTGCAATGCGTTGAAACAAGGCCTAGGGTTCATACTTTCACTAGTGCAAGTTCTCTCAACAATAATAACATAATTGGATCACATAACTATCCCTCAACATGCAACAAAGAGTCACTCCAAAGTCACTAATAGCGGAGAACAAACGAAGAGATTATGGTAGGGTACGAAACCACCTCAAAGTTATTCTTTCCAATCAATCCGTTGGGCTATTCCTATAAGTGTCACAAACAACCACTACTAGGAAAACCCTTACCAGTAGCGCTGTTTTTTTTGCTATTAGTAGCACGGGCAGGTGCGCTACTGCTACGGTACTACATCTATTGTTTAGCAGTAGCGCTTGTTTGGCCCAACGCTACTGGTACATAAAGCTAGCTGTAGCGCGTTTCCAACCAGCGCTACTGGTAATTATCTACAACGCGTGGCACTAGCCAGCGCTACTGTTACTTGAGTGCTACTGGTAATGTTTACCCCCACACCACTGCTAACTTTTGTATATTTTTTGCGTTTTGGCTTTCTACACAATTAAACAGATCCACCATTTATACAATAACATGCATATTCATTGAAAAGCAAGTGAGTCATCGATGAGCTAAAGTTATTAGAAGTCTCGACATGTCTCAAGTATCTCATCATCATCAATCATGGTCGAACACATGTCTCGAAATAGCTTTACAAGTCATTACAAGTTCTCAATACATGCAGCTACATGGTCACATACTCATGTTTCATCATCTATGTAGACTATGATATGACCGCATAGAAGATAAGAGCGATCACGATGATCAAAAGCGGTATTATGTAGTAGTTTTTGCAGCAGCGCTGGTTCTGAATGCCCTGTTGTTCTATGAATCTCAAGTAACTAGCTTCGGCTTCCGCTCTACTATCAAACCCTTTCTGGCTTCCGCCGGAGAAGGCAGAGACTTGGGCCTGACACTGTGGCCACTCATCGTACACACCCGGAACATGCCCTACATACACGGCATACCACTTCCTCGCCATCGTTGATCTATATACCTGTCAGAGATGCACACGTATATATATATATATCATGAAGCGAATTGAAGGAAACAGTTATGAAATAGAAGCAACATATATAGTAAACATAGTTAACAAATTTCATCGTACCAAAAGTAATTAACTAGAGCGCGGCACCATACATCTAATAGTTTCATCATACACTGAGACATTCGAAGTTTCGTCATACAGAAAGCAACAAGTAACTAAACAGACACATTGTTTTAAGCAGTGCACTCTTCCCATTTGTCCATATCCGGAAGGGTATCACCAAGCTTAGTGAAAGGCGTCATGTCCTGACGCTGTAGGGCAATTCGGGTTCGGACGTCAGCTCGCGATATTGGGCCGCCGTAGAACATCCCATTCTCTTCGAGGACATCTTTCATGATGATGGACGCAATTTCCTGCTGCATCCGGTAGAAATCATTTTGAAGTTGATTATCCGGCACGGCTCCAAAGGCTTCGACCCATCTCTGGATATGGGTATCAGATGAAGATTTCATGCAAAGTGATTGCACATCCCTTCTGTACTCCATCATTAGATGGATGACGTAGAATCCATCATTCGCACTTCTTGCCAGTTGCTGGATGCAACAGAAGTCAGTCTTGTGTCCGAAACAAAGACCGGCCTTATTTGTTTTTTTGCATTGGATGTAGCCACCCCGCATGCTGAAGCCCAGCATAGCTCTGTCCAGAACATGCTTTATGTGTGTATAATCTTTCTTCTCTATGTTCTTCGATGGGTCCAAATATAGAGCGCGGGAGTAACACGGGTAAAGAACGATGAGAACGGTAAGACACACCCCGCTGCGCAAAATACACGATCAAGTTAGCCTCCATGCGTGCAAAGTAACTATTGAAATGCATGTATGTGTTATAGCGCTATCCGCAGATGACTTACCCGGGATGATAAGGTAGGAGAATCGTTTCTTTGTCCTTATTGTTGACCAAGAAGTCTTTGATGTACTGACTCGCATATTGACGGTTGGCCTTGTTGATTGACAAGAAGCCCTCATGCATGTAGTATGGGTCCGCGACCGCAAGAACGGTGACTTGCTCTCTCCTGACGATGTAGTTCATGTGCAGCGCATACAGGCGGACGAAGGTAAAATCGAGTGTCCTCATTTCAAACATCTGGAAGATGTAATCAAACCTCAGGAAGAAGAGGTCCGCGGGGCATGTGTGGACGTACATCTTGCAACTGCTCGGCACATGAACCGTATGAAGTGGGTATCCTGGATCGTCCGAGGCGCGAATGCTTCTCTCTGTCGAAAGCACATGGTCATGGAGTCTCCTGAGATCCCCTGTTATGGCAGCTAGTGCATTCGCTGGAACCATTGGCTCTCCCGCGACATGGATTAATGGCGCATGTTTCATCGGTACACTGTCAACCTTGGTCGAAGGCAGCTGGCTGCTAGAACCAAAATTGCCAGCTTTGTTGGATTTTCTCGCCGTCGGTCTCTTCCTTTGCTTCTTCTTGGTGGGCCGAGGTGCTGGTGGGTCTGTCAGACCCTCCTTGAGCACCACCCCTAGTGTTGTCAGGCTCAGCATTGGACGACTCTGGCTAAGTAGTTGAGCTTGGGTGGAACAGGCATCTGGAGGCGTGTCCTGCGAGGATTGCATGAACAAAGACTTCTTGCACTCCCAAGGACGTTCTGGCTCTGGTACATGCATCTCATATTCATATGGTTGACTCATTGTTACTTCGTTGTCAAAGGCAGTATTGAAATATTGGTCAGGGTCATCGGCCTCCTCCATGTCATGATCCCTATCCTCTTCCATGGGGCAGATGGCATCATTTCCCGGAACGGTTGGCCCTCCTTCCTCGTGTCTCTCGATCTCAACAAGCAGCACAGGCAATGGTTGTACTTGTGTAGGAGGGATTGTGGTCATACCTTCCTGAGATCCCGTTGGTGTGCTCCCGACCACCTCGACACGAAGAAGATTTTTCGGCCACAGGATCGGCCAATTTGTGCATTGCCCAAGCTGTGTGGGGGTCTCATCATCCTCTCCATCGGTTTGCATCAGACGAGGGAGACACTCGTAGCCCACTTTCACACTCGCCACGGAGACCCTTAAGGCATTTTTAGGCATCTGTCGGTGGTGAAACAATTGATCCTTAGGCTTCACTATAGTACCCTTCCCCACATCCACCAACCCTTCCTTCATGTTGTAAAGGAGAGTGCACGGAGTGGAGTCGGCCTACAAAGACATATACGTGCAGCTTCAGAGATCCAAAAAGAACGGCAACTGAAGATTAATTAATTAGTTGAGTTGATGAGCGTGCGACACGTATTTACCGTGAGGGCATCAAGCTCAGCCAATGTCGACGGCCCGACATTCAAGCCACAGACGGAGCTAGGGCTGCTGTGAGAGCTGGGTGCAGGAGCAGGTGCTGGAGGAGGTGCGGGTACAGTTGCCATACTAGGTATGGGTATGGGTGCGGTGTTCAATGAGTTGCTCCTGGTGAAGCTGGGCATGGGAAAATCACTTGGTGGCGCGTTTGGATTTTGTTGCACCCATGTGACCATTGTTGGAATCAAGCTTGTAAAGGAAGCCACCATATCATCTCTACAGGCAGCGATTATCTCACTTTGGTCTCAGCTTTTGATTTCTCCATCGCCCGCGCCACCTTCTCGTCGATAGTCACTTGACTGAACTTCTTTTTCTGTCTTTTGGCCTCGGGGTCCTCGTTATAATAGTACTTCCATGTGGCGCCATCCCCGGCGCCGTGCACACGTCCATATTGCGGCCGCTGGCCGAGCGGGTGTCCCATCATTATGTCCATGGCCCGGTTGAAAGGAGTGTCCCACTTGTACTTCGCCAATGACTGAGTCGACTGAGTCGACTGAGTCGACGAGTCGCTCTGACCGCAAGCTTGTGTTGGTCTCTCTGCAAAATGGACCGTGAATCATTTACGAATGCGACTAAAATGTAGTAGACTTCGTTGATCAGAACCTAATATGTAAGGTGGTAAAAGGATAATTACCAGTATTCTCATGAATTTCCTAGTCGGTCCGTTGGTGAAAAAATCTTTTTCTTGGGGTCCCACGAGAATTGGGCCCTGATGAAGTCGTGCTCCTGCTGGTCGGTGAACTCAGCCAATGGGTCTGGGATCCCCTGACGTTCATGTTCTGCGTCCTCCTTAGCCCACACGGGCCTCTTTCCCGTGTAACCACGACTTCCAAGGCGGTGGTTCCCCATGTTCTTTGCCTGCAGCTGCTTGCCTCTCTCCGACCTGGCCTTGGCAGCTTCTTCATTGCAAGTCTCCTTGAACCTTTCAAAGTCCTCTATCGTAATTTTCGGATTGTCTGCAACAATCTCGGCGTAGGTTTCATGGTCTACTTGAATCGCCCTTTTCACCCTAGTTTTCCAAGCGCTCAATGCGTTGCTGAACTTCCCTAGGGCTTTGTTGTTGATTTTTTTTCATGCCCTCATAATCCCATGGGTCGACATCGTCATTCCGACCGGGGAACAGGAATCTTGCGTGCAACCTAGTTAGAAGTAGCTTCTTCAAATGTTCATTCTTCCGTATTTTTGTGGTGTTGATGTTAGCGGTATCCCGTAGGATGCATGCTAGTTGGTTGCCGTAACATGCTGCCACTTCTCGCGGCTCTATTGGCTCGAACTCGCCAGGGTGCACCGCCGTGACCACCAGTCTTCCGGTGCCGAGCTCATTTGGGCATCGTGTCCTCTTTTCCTTATTTCCCTCACTGGCTTGGGAGGTCCCACCTTCCGTGCTGTAGTTAGGAACATCATCAGCGCCAGTCTCAGTGCCGGTGTCGTTGGTGGCATCAGTGTCGGCGCCGGCACCACCACCGTCGTCATCCGTCATGACAAGGCGGTCCGGACACCCATCTTGTTGTCTCTCCTGAGCTGCCAGAAAGTCGAGGTAGGCTTGTGCTCGACCTAATTGGGACTGAGAACCTCCGGCCTCATCGGTGTCGGTCATGTTTCCTAGGGTTCACCACAAATTATCGAGCTTTATATAATAAAGTGAATAATGACAAAAAAAGTGACCTTTGTTTTGCCAGAAATGTCGTTTCATTCCCGTCACGACAAATCTCAAGCACTCGATATGTCCAACTTTCTAGCACAAGTCATGCCAAAATTCATGGAAAATTTCAGCATGACCTTTGCTAGAAAGTGCACATATAGAGCGCCTGAAATTTGCCGGAATGGAAATGAATCAACATTTCCGGCAAAACATAGGTCACTTAGCAATCGGTTTCCGGCAAAACAAGCACAAACATAGTAGCAGCAGCATAAGGTGCAAAAGTGATAACTGGCATTCTACAGTGCTGCAAAAGTGATAATCAACAGCTCTGGCATTCTAACACCACACATTTTGCTCCAGCATTCTACAATGCCACTAGAGCCAGTAATACAGCAACATAATACAACAACATAGATTGGCAACTCTGAAACTTAGAGGCCACTACAGCAACATAATACACCTCCTAAACACTCTGAAACTTATACACAGGAAAAATAGCAGTCTAACTTAGTCTACTACAAATTGTCAATAACAGTCAAATCATCACACACACACCCACTGAATTTACTGAATCATGCACGATTCAGTTAACTGAATTTACTGTCAATAGCTGTCAATTTGCATGATTCAGTTAACTGAATTTACCGAATCAGTTTACTGAAGTTTGCACAGTTATCAAAACTGAAATGTTCAGTTATCAAAACTAAAATAATTTTGAGGTAGAGGGGCGGGAGAGGGATAGAGCACCTTGCCGCCGGAGGAGCCAAGCACCTTGCGTCCGGGTGACGTTCCCGGCATCCTTCTCCTCCTCGCCAAGCACCTTGCTTCCGTCCAAACCTGCTGCAGAGAACACGTACGACCGGTCAGAGAGAGAGAGAGACTGCTGGGGGAGGGGCACCGGCTGGTGGAGGGACTGCTCGGGGGAGAGGGGCGGCACGGGGGGAGGGGCCGGGCCGGGGGGTGGACTTATGGGGACGGGGGCGGAAGGGGGGAGGGAGTGTCGGGGCGGCGCGCGTCGACGGCGGCGTGAGCGGGCGCGGCGTCAGGGTCTGGTCCGACATGGGCGGGTGCGGCATCGGTGGCGGGGGAGGGGTGGCACAGAGAAATGGGATCGATCGGATCAAGCGAGAGTGAGAGAGAGGAAAGAGATGTGTGGCTGTCTAGGTATAGCTAAGTTAGCTATAGCGTGGGGCAGAAAAACATGCTATAGCTAACTTAGCTATAGCGCGGGGCAGAAAAACGCGCTATAGCTAAGTTAGCTATAGTGCTGGTCTAGCAAAACAATGCTATTGCTAACTTTTTTCTTTATATTTTTATTTTTCTTTTTCTTAGCTATAGCGCTGCCCAGGATAAAACGCGCTACTGCTAACTTTTTTTTACTTTTTTTCTTTTTCTTTTTCTTAGCTATAGCGCGGCCCAGGCCAAAATGCGCTACTGCTAAATTTTTTTCATTTTTTCTTTTTCTTTCTTTTTTTTATTTTCTTGCATTTCATTTTCCACAACTTATTAGTTCCTTTTTCTTTTTCTTTTCATTTCATTTTGCAAAACTTCCTTTCTTTTTATTTTTCTTTTTCTTTCATTTGCACTTTCCTTTTTCTTATCTTTCTTTTGCACATTTCTTTTTCTTCCTTTTGCACTTTGGGGATTAGTTTGTCAGCTTGGGCGACGACGACGCTTCAGACTAATCTTCTTCCCTCTTTTGTTCGTTGTCGAATAATTGAGCCCATGGTTGTGACTTTTCCTTCTCCAGGGATTACGATCTTTCGTAGGTAATGTAGTCTTCATTCTTCTTTTGACATATGTTTCATCGTCATCAGCATCATCTTCCCTCATCGGATCACCATACTGGTCATAGCCTTCCTCGTTGGCGACTCCATCCATTCCGGCGATGCTCCTTTTGCTTCTCCTCACGACAACACGGCTAGGATTGATCGGATCAGTTATGAAGAAACATTGTGTCATGTGTTTAGCGTGTACCCATGGCTCATTTTTGGCGATGGCGTTGATGGTACCGCTATCGGAGTCGGGTATACACATGGTAGTGAAATGTCGGTTTTCTCTGTGTACATTCTTAGCCCATCTGACACGGAACATCGTCGCGCTATGCAATCCAGAGTAGTTAAGCTCCCATATCTCTTCGACCCTTCCGTAATATCTTTCAATTACATTCCCGGTCATGGCTTCCATCGTCACCCCTGAGTTTTGGTCGTCACTATTTATATCTTTCTCCTTTGTGTAGAACGTGTATCCGTTGATATCGTATGCTTGATAAGTCGCGAGGTTGGTCGAGGGGCCATGTGCTAAGGCGTATATGAGTGTTCCGTTCGGACAAACCTCTTCCGGGGGATTAGCCAGAACTCGCTCTTTGAACCAACACACGAAAGTGGAGTTGTGCTCTCTAATAACTTCAGCGTCCGTCCTGTGCACCCCACGGTCACTGTACTTCTTTGCGATGGTCTCTTTGTGCAGTGTCACGAAATCTTCTAGCACATCTACGTGTTGTAGCACTACTAAGATTGCCCTGTCAAGGTCGTTTTGTCAGCCCGAGCGTAACACATTCACATCCCTATGACCGTTGGTGTGACCTTCGCCTTCAAGCCTTCCACAGTGCTTGTTGACGGGCAAACCAACAACAGGGTCTTTGGTCAGATAACTCTCACAGAAAGAGATGCACTCTTTGGTCAGATATCCCTGGGCTATGCTTCCATCTGGATGGGACATGTTACAAACGAATCCTTTGATGACCCCATTCATCCTCTTGAACGGCATCATGCTATGCAGAAATGTCGGCCCTAGGTCGATGATGTCATCCACGATGTGGACTCATAGATGCACCATGACATCAAAGAACGCGGGCGGGAAGTACATCTCTAGCTCATTCGGTATGACAGCGATCTCTTCCTGTAGCCTATGGAGTTCCTTCACACTGATCGACTTTCGAGAGATAGCATAAAAAAGTGGCATAGGTCAGTAAGCGTCTCACGCACATGTGTGTCCATAATCCCTCTAAGTGCAACTGGGAGTAACTGCGTCATCATCACATGACAGTCGTGAGACTTCATCCCACTGAACCTTTTTTTCTTAGTGTCGAGATATTTGCTTATCTTCCCACAGTATCCGGAACTAACTTTGATTTCGGCAAGGAAATTGAACAATTGATCGACCTCCTATGGATCTAAGGTGAAGCAAGAGGGGGGGGGGCAATGTTGTTCTTCCTTCTTGTTTACTTTTTCCCCCTATCTTCTGTCTCCGTCTTCGTCTCGGTCTCCTCTGATGACCTTTTACCGGGCATTTGGATATCTTTCCTGATTTTCAAAAATTCCAAGTCTTTTCTTGCCTTCGGCCCATCCTTGGTCCTCTCCGGCATGTTCATCAATGTTCCAAGCAAACTCTCAAGGATATTTTTTTGTGATATGCATTTGATCAAGGCTATGAGGCGTGTTGAGTATGGGCCAGTATTCCAACTCCCAGAACACAGATCTCGTCTTCCATATCTTTAGTAGGGGCTCCGGCGCCTTTTTCTTTGTCTTTCCCGGCGAGGGGCACTCTTCCCAGTTCTTCAATAACTCATATATTTCTGCACCTCTACGCTTACGTGGAGGACCTCGATGCTCAGCCTTACCATTAAATAGATCTCCATGCTTTCTCCATGGGTCATCCTTCTTGAGCCATCTTCGATGCCCCATGTACACGATTTTCGAAGACCCGCCATCTTTTGATAGCTGCAGAGAAGTTGTATCATCCATGCACCTCGTGCATCCGCAATATCCGTGGCACACCTGGCCCGAGAGATAGCCATAACCGAGATAGTCCAGCACCATCGTGATCAGCGCGACTCTCATGTAGAAATACTCTCCTTTGCTTGCATCCCATGTATTGGCCGGCGTTGTCCATAAGGTTTGTAACTCCTCTTTCAGTAACCCGAGATATAGATTTATATCATTTCCCGGTTGTTTCGACCCTTGAATAAGCATAGCCATGTGTATGCATTTTTCCTTCATGCACAACCAGGGGGGAGGTTGTACATCCATACAAACACGGGTGATACGTCTCCAACGTATCTACTTTTCCAAACACTTTTGCCCTTGTTTTGGACTCTAACTTGCATGATTTGAATGGAACTAACCCGGGCTGACGCTGTTTTCAGCAGAATTACCATGGTGTTATTTATGTGCAGGAGCAAACGTTCTCGGAATGACCTGAAACTTCATGGAGACACTTTTCAGAAAATAAGAAAAATACCTGCCAAAGATGAAGGCCAGGGGGGCCACCACCTTGCCGCGAGGGTGGGGGCGCGCCTGCTCCCCTAGGGCACGCCCCTACCTCGTGGGCCCCCTGTTGCCTCTCCGACTCCAACTCCACCTCCATATATTGAATTTTGGGGAGAAAAAAATCAGAGAGAAGAAATCATCGCGTTTTACGATACGGAGCCGCCGCCAAGCCCTAAAACCTCTCGGGAGGGCTGATCTGGAGTCCGTTCGGGGCTCCGGAGAGGGGAATCTGTCTCCATCGTCATCATCAACCATCCTCCATCACGAATTTCATGATGCTCACCGCCGTGCGTGAGTAATTCCATCGTAGGCTTGCTGGACGGTGATGGGTTGGATGGGATCTATCATGTAATCGAGTTAGTTTTGTTAGGGTTTGATCCCTAATGTCCACTATGTTCTGAGATTGATGTTGCTATGACTTTGCTATGCTTAATGCTTGTCACTAGGGCCCGAGTGCCATGATTTCAGATCTGAACCTATTATTTCATCAATACATGAGTGTTCTTGATCCTATATTGCAAGTCTATAGTCACCTATTATGTGTTATGATCCGTTAACCCTGAAGTGACAATAATCGGGATACTTACCGGTGATGACCGTAGGTTGAGGAGTTCATGTATTCACTATGTGTTAATGCTTTGTTTCGGTTCTCTATTAAAAGGAGGCCTTAATATCCCTTAGTTTCCGTAAGGACCCCGCTGCCACGGGAGGGTAGGACAAAAGATGTCATGCAAGTTCTTTTCCATAAGCACATATGACTATATTCGAAATACATGCCTACATTATATCAATGAACTGGAGCTAGTTCTGTGTCACCCTAGGTTATGACTGTTACATGATGAACCGCATCCGGCATAATTCTCCATCACCGATCCATTGCCTACGTGCTTTTCATATATTGTTCTTCGCTTATTTACTTTTCTGGTGCTATTGCTATCATCACTACAAAATACCAAGAACATTACTTTTACTAATGTTACCTTTTGCTACCGTTATCACCACTATCATTTTACTTTGCTACTAAACACTTTGTGCAGATATTAAGTTTCCAGGTGTGGTTGAATTGACAACTCAGTTGCTAATACTTGAGAATATTCTTTGGCTCCCCTTGTGTCCAAACAATAAATTTGGGTTGAATACTCTACCCTCGAAAACTGTTGCGATCCCCTATACTTGTGGGTTATCAATGGGCCATGTGCTATGATTGGTGTTCTGGTTGCCAAATGGATCCATGCCATCACAACTAGCGCCAAGCACGATGTTCCTTGGATCATTTGCAAAAAATTCAAATTCAGCATTTAATGCTCTCCACTGGCTAGCATCTGCGAGGTGTCTCAGCTTCGGCTCATCTCCGTCATCTGGCTTCACCCTCTCCGCGTGCCAGCGCATAAGCTTTGCTTCCTTAGGATCTACGAAATACCGCTGTAGATGCGGAGTGATCGGAAAGTACCATACAACTTTCTGTGAAGCTTTCTTTCCGGCCTTTTTATATTGTGAAGCATTGCACTTTGGACAGATGGTTTTTTCCGCATGCTCGTTCTGACATATGATGCAATCATTGATGCATGTGTGATATCTAATATGTGGCAGATCAAGAGGGCACACAATTTTCTTTGCCTCCTCGTCACTAATAGGACACAGGCTTCCCGCGGGAAGAACCTTCTTTAGGTACTTCAGAAGCTCATCCAGGCTTGTATCTGTCCATTTGTTTTTTGCCTTCATCTTTAGAAGTTCTAGTGTGAAACTCAAGTGGGTCACCTCGGGATTGCAACCATCATACAAAGGAGTCATCGAGTCTACCTCCAGTTGCGCCAGTTTGGCCTCCTCTCTAGAAGCAGCTATGTCGCTAGTCGTCTTCTTGCGAAGCAGGTCTCGAACATGCGGGTCCCGCATGGCTGAACTTAGTAGCGACGAAGACGGTGGCGTGTCCGCGTCTTCTCCGCCTTGAACTGCCTCTTCGCCATCGACATTTCCGAGGCCGTCTTCCTCTTCGGGCACATAATCGGTCATCTCTTCGTCTGGTGGCCCCATGTCGTTATTTCCTGCCCCGTCGACGTCCTCCTCCTCCTCCTCCTCCTCCTCCTCATCATCATCTTCACTTATCCTGCCCCGTGCGCCTTGAATTTACCACCCTGAAAGGGGTCGAGCCTGACTCTTCCTTTGCATTTTCGACACAGACATAAAACATCCCTCAGTCTTTTTTTCATACATGTCATCCACAGCGGATTGCCAGTATCTTTCCACCATCCTTCCATTAACCATCATGATTACCTGTGCGCGGAGCAAATATTATAACCACGTATATATGCATGCATGGATCAAATTCATACAAAAATTGGCATGACCTTCCCTAAACATAGGACATATTGAGTTTGCCCGAAATTCGCCAAAACAGAAATGAATCAACATTTCGGCAAAACATAGGCAACTCATGTCACTCACACGGCACACACAATTCAGTATATTCAAATCGCACATAGTTTCGGTCCTAATCGCAAACACACATATTTCCATTCTTGTACAACTCTTTTTTTGCTCACCTATTTGTCAAGAGGAATATAGAGCACCTTCTTATAACTAGCTAGTAGCTCTAGATAGAGCTATGAGAGGGAGGAGGGAGGGTATTAATGGAGGGGGTGGTGGAGGGGCAAAGAAGAGAAGGGGAGAAGGGGCAAAAGAAAGGAAGAGGAAGGAGGGAGGGCATTAATGGAGGGGGGGGGGGAGGGGAAAAGAAGAGAAGGGGAGGAGGGGCAAAAATAAGGAAGAGAAAGGAGGGAGGGCATTAATGGAGGGGGAGGAGGGGAAAAGAAGAGGGGGAAGCGCTGAAGGACAAGCAAGTGCAAGAGGGAGGGGGAGAAAGAAAGGGGGAGGAAGAAGAAGGGGGGGAAGGTGGCAGATATTTTGGCTGGCGACCATAGCAGTAGCGCTGGGCACCAAAGCGCGCTACTGCTATGTGTGCCAGCCAAAATATCTACTGGTACATAAAACTAGCTATAGCGCTTGCCCAGAAAACACGCTACTGGTAAAAGATTACACATTGAAGAAGTAGTAGTAGCGCTTCTTAGTGGCCCCGCGCTACTGATATTTTCTTAACAATAGCGCTTGTTAGGGTACCAACGCTGCTACTATTTTTGGCCGGGGGTGTGTGGTGTGCCTAACTTACCAGTAGCTCGCCCTCTAGAAACCAACGCTGCTGCTAAGTTGTACCAATAGCGCGGTTTGTAACACACGCTACTGCTAATTATCAGTAGCGTGGGCACCAAAACACACGCTACTGGTAAACTTCTATGTATATGCCTTTTCCTAGTAGTGAGCCCTAGAGTTCATACTAGAATAACACCTTAAGGCACAAATCAACCAAAATCCTAATGTCACCTAGATACTCCAATGTCACCTCAAGTATCCGTGGGTATGATTATACGATATGCATCACACAATCTCAGATTCATCTATTCAACCATCATATAGAACCTCAAAGAGTGCCCCAAAGTTTCTACCGGAGAATCACGACGAAAACGTGTGCCAACCCCTATGCATAGGTTCATGGGCGAAACCCGCAAGTTGATCACCAAAACATACATCAAGTGAATCACGTGATATCCCATTGTCACCACAGATACGCACGGCAAGACATACATCAAGTGTTCTCAAATCTTTAAATACTCAATCTGATAAGATAACTTCAAAGGGGAAACTCAATCCATTACAAGAGAGTAGAGGGGGGATAAACATCATAAGATCCAACTAAAATAGCAAAGCTCGCGATACATCAAGATCGTATCACCTCAAGAACACGAGAGAGAGAGATCAAACACATAGCTACTGGTACATACCCTCAGCCCCGAGGGAGAACTACTCCCTCCTCGTCATGTAGAGCACCGGGATGATGAAGATCGCCACCGGAGAGGGATTCCCCCTCCGGCAGGGTGCCGGAACGGGTCTAGATTGGTTTCGGTGGCTACGGAGGCTTCTGGCGGCGGAACTCCCGATTTATTGTGCTCCTCGATGGTTTTAGGGTATATTGGTATATATAGGAGGAAGAAGTACGTCGGTGGATCTCCGGGCTGTCCACGAGGCAGGGAGCGCGCCCAGGGGGTGGGTGCGCCCCCACCCTCGTGGGCAGCCCGGGACTCTCCTGGTCCATCTCCGATACTCCGTGGGATTATTTTGGTCCAAAAATAAGTTCCGTGAAGTTTCAGGTCAATTGGACTCCGTTTGATTTTCCTTTTCTGCGATACTCTAAAACAAGGAAAAAACAGAAACTGGCACTGGGCTCTAGGTTAATAGGTTAGTCCCAAAAATCATATAAAATAGCATATAAATGCATATAAAACATCCAAGGTTGATAATATAATAGCATGGAACAATAAAAAAGGTATAGATACGTTGGAGACGTATCATAGCCCCTGCCAGCTATGTCACCTTTGCTTCCTTCTTCCTGAAAGGACCCGCTGTGCAATGGTGGGACAGCCACCGACGTACTCTGCCGGTTGGAACAATCATCACCTGGCCAGACTTCCAAGCTGCTTTCTGTGCATGCTTCGTTCCTCAGGGAGTCATGGACAGGAAGAAGCGCGAGTTCCGCAACCTCACTCAGGGCAAAAAACTGTGGAAGCTTATCAGCGGGAGTTTCTGGACTTGTCCCGCTATGCTGAAGAAGACATTGCAACTGATGCACGCAGACAGGAGAAGTTTCGTGATGGCCTTCAAGCTGACATCATGCTCGCACTTTGATGACCCACAAGTATAGGGGATATATCGTAGTCCTTTCGATAAGTAAGAGTGTCGAACCCAACGAGGAGTAGAAGGAAATGATAAGCGGTTTTCAGCAAGGTATTCTCTGCAAGTACTGAAATAAGTGGTAACCGATAGTTTTGTGATAGGATAAATTGTAACGAGCAACAAGTAACAAAACTAAATAAAGTGCAGCAAGGTGGCCCAATCCTTTTGTAGCAAAGGACAAGCCGGAACAAACTCTTATAATAGGAAAAGCGCTCCTGTGGGCACATGGGAATATCGTCAAGCTAGTTTTAATCACGTTCATATGATTCACGTTCGATACTTTGATAATTTGATATGTGGGTGCACCGGTGCTTGGGTGCTGTTCTTACTTGAACAAGCATCCCACTTATGATTAACCTCTATTGCAAGCATCCGCAACTACAACAAAAGTATTAAGGTAAACCTAACCATAGCATGAAACATGTGGATCCAAATCAGCCCCTTACGAAACAACGCATAAACTAGGGTTAAGCTTCTGTCACTCTAGCAACCCATCATCTACTTATTACTTACCAATGCCTTCCTCTAGGCCCAAATAATGGTGAAGTGTTATGTAGTCGATGTTCACATAACACCACTAGAGGCTAGACAACATACATCTTATCAAAATATCAAACGAATACCAAATTCACATGACTACTAATAACAAGACTTCTCCCTTGTCCTCAGGAACAAACGTAATTACTCAGAAAGCATATTCATGTTCATAATCAGAGGGGTAATAATATGCATATAGGATCTGAACATATGATCTTCCACCAAATAAACCAACTAGCATCAACTACAAGGAGTAATCAACACTACTAGCAACCTACTAGCACCAATCCCGGACTTTGAGACAAGAATTGGATACAAGAGATGAACTAGGGTTTGGAGATGAGATGGTGCTAGTGAAGATGTTGATGGAGATTGCCCTCTCCTGATGGGAGGAGCGTTGGTGATGACGATGGTGATGATTTCCCCCTCCCGGAGGGAAGTATCCCCGGCAGAACAGCTCTGCCAGAGCTCTAGATTGGATTTGCCAAGGTTCCGCCTCGTGGCGGCGGAGTCTCGTCCCGAAAAGTTCCTTCTTATTTTTTTCTCATCGAAAGACTTCATATATGAGAAGATGGATATCGGAGAGCCACCAGGGGGCCCACGAGGTAGGGGGCGCGCCCTGGGGGGGGGGGGCGCCCCCCACCCTCGTGAGCAGGGTGTGGGCCCCCTGGCCTTCATCTTTGGCGAGGATTTTTCTTTATTTGTTTTAAGATGTTCCGTGGAGTTTCAGGACTTTTGGAGTTGCGCAGAATAGGTCTCTAATATTTGCTCCTTTTCCAGCCCAGAATTCCAACTGCCGGCATTCTCCCTCCTTATGTAAACCTTGTAAAATAAGAGAGAATAGCCATAAGTATTGTGACATAAAGTGAAATAACAGTCCATAATGCGATAAATATCGATATAAAAGCATGATGCAAAATGGACGTATCAACTCCCCCAAGCTTAGACCTCGCTTGTCCTCAAGCGAAAAGCCGATAACAATAAATATGTCCTCATGTTTAGAGGTAGAGGCGTCGATAAAAATAAAATACGGACATGAAGGCATCATGATTATTCTCTAACAGCAACATATATAGATTTTGTCATATGATTACTTATGTTCAAGTGATGATCTATTCACAATGCAAAAGTATAAATCATAAACCTTATTGGGCTCTGACAAACTATAATCTCAGTCATTGAAGCAATTGCAATTTATCATAACATTGGAAAGAGTCTATGTCAGAGCTAAAAAGCAAGTCCACATACTCAACTATCATTTAGTCCTCCATAATTGCTAACACTCACGTGATACTTGTGGTTACGGAGTTTTAATCGGACATAGAGAAAGATAGGGGCTTATAGTTTTGCGCCACAACCTTTTACCTCGAGGGTAATGTCAACAATAATGGTTCATGCTCCCCTACATCCAATTAGATATATATATATATATATATATATATATATCATGTTCTTTCCAACATGCTGAGCTTGCCAAAGGATAAAATGAAAAAGAAAAGGTGAAGATCACCATGATTCTTGCATAAGGTAGAAGATAATAATAAAGGATAGACCCTTCGCAGAGGGAAGCAGAGGTTGCCATGCGCTTTTATGGTTGGATGCATAAAATCTCAATGTGAAAGAACGTCACTTTATATTGCCCCTTGTGATATGAACCTTTATTATGCAGTCCGTCGCTTTTATTACTTCCACATCACAAGATCGTATAAAGCTTATTTCTCCCACACCAATCAATCATACATATTTAGAGCAATTTTTATTGCTTTGCACCGATGACAACTTACTTGAAGGATCTTACTCAATCCATAGGTAGATATGGTGGACTCTCATGGCAAAACTGGTTTAAGGGTATTTGGAAGCACAAGTAGTATTTCTACTTGGTGCTGAGAATTTGGCTAGCATGAGGGGGAAAGGCAAGCTCAATAAGTTAGAGGATCCATGACAACATACTTTATCTCAGATATAAGAAAGACATAACTCATTACGTTGTCTTCCTTGTCCAACATCAACCCTTTAGCATGTCATATTTTAATGAGTGCTCCCAATCATAAAAGATGTCAATGATAATATATCTATATGTGAAAACATCTCTTTCCTTATTACTTCCTATCAATTGCAACAATGACCAAAGCTATGTCTGCCAACTCCCAACAACTTTTAATCATCATACTCTTTCTATGTGAAGTCATTACTCTAAATAAGATCAATATGAACTTTTTGTTTCTTTTTATTCTTTTTCTCTTTCTTTTATTCACCCAAGATCATGGCAAAATAATCAAGCCTTTGACTCAACACTAATCTTTATTATATATAGCTCACGGACTCGATTACATAGAGAGATCATAAAGCAAATTCAAAACTAGATCATGCCATAAACTTTATTCTACTACTAATAGGATCGAACTAAGAAAAACGGTAAAGATAGGGGTTGTGATTGTGATACGATACCGGGGCACCTCCCCCAAGCTTGGCAGTTCCCAAGGGGAGTTCCCATACCCATGTGATTATATCTCCTTTGTCGGTGAAGAAGGTGGAGGTGTTGTAGATGATGCGGGCTTGTCATCCATCTTCCAAGGCATAGGTTCACCATCATAGAAGGATGATCGAGTCTCCGGAATCCTCGAATCTGCAGCCAAACTCATTCTTTTGAATCTATATTCATACTCACAGTTTTGGTTTTGCAGGTCATAGATTTGGGCTTGGAGGTGCTCAATCTTCTCATATAGCTTGAAGATGGCTTCCTTGGTGTTCTTGGCATCCGGCTTGTAGTTGTTAGTGAACGCCGCGAGCATCGTGTGGCTAGCGTTGATTCCACGCTCCACCATCCCCCGGCACTTGTAAACTTGTTGCTCCATTGCTTCGAGCCTCGTCTCCATGCTTCCGGTTCCCTTTGGTCCCTCAACATCGCGGATGTGCAACAACCCATCACGCATCTCAATGGTTTGAGGGTGCCGCAGCACCTCCGCGAGGTAAGGGTTGATGACCTTCTCAAAGAACTTGTCCTTGGAAGCACTTGGGGACGCCATGATAGTCTAGATCTGTCAGAAAAACAGCTCGAAACAAGAACAGAGAATAATTGCGTGATACGGGAGTCAAAACCTTTGGGAGAATATATAATGAATTTTTACCGACCAAAATACGTAACGTGCAAGAAAACGGAGTCCGGAAGGCACACGAGGTGCTCACGAGGTAGGGGGCGCGCCCAGGGGGTAGGGCGCGCCCACCACCCTCGTGGGGCCCTCGTGTCCTTCCGGACTGCTACTTATTTTTCTATTTTTCTAAATATTCCAAAACGGAGAAATATTGCCTTAAAAATTGTTTTGGAGTCGGTTTACTTACCGTACCACATACCTATTCCTTTTCGGAGTCTGAAACGTTCCGAAAAGTGTCTCTTATGTATTCCTCCGGGGTTACGGTTTCAATAATATTGGTTTCAACATTTATGGGATTACCTGAGATATAATGTTTGATTCTTTGACCGTTTACCACCTTCGGATTTGTGCCTACAAAGTTGTTGATCTTTATGGCACCGAAACGATAGACCTCATCGATAACATAGGGGCCTTCCCATTTAGAGAGAAGTTTTCCTGCAAAAAATCTTAAACGAGAGTTGTATAGCAATACATAATCACCTACATTAAACTCACGCTTTTGTATCCTTTTTTCATGCCATCTTTTAACTTTTTCTTTAAACAACTTGGCATTTTCATAATCTTGGGTTTTCCATTCATCAAGTGAGCTAATATCAAATAACCTCTTCTCACCGGCAAGTTTAAAATCATAGTTGAGCTCTTTAATAGCCCAATATGCCTTATGTTCTAGTTCGAGAGGTAAGTGACATGCTTTTCCATAAACCATTTTATACGGAGACATGCCCATAGGATTTTTGTATGCAGTTCTATAAGCCCATAATGCATCATCAAGTTTCTTGGACCAATTCTTTCTAGACCTATTAACAGTCTTTTGCAAAATTAATTTGAGCTCTCTATTGCTCAACTGTACTTGACCACTAGACTGAGGGTGATAAGGAGATGCAATTCTATGATTAACATCATATTTAGCAACCATTTTACGGAAAGCCCCATGAATAAAGTGTGAACCACCATCAGTCATTAAATATCTAGGGACTCCAAACCTCGGAATTATAACTTCCTTAAGCATTTTAATAGAAGTGTTATGATCATCACTACTAGTTGGAATAGCTTCTACCCACTTAGTAACGTAATCAATAGCAACTAAAATATGTGTGTATCCATTAGAGGCAGGAAAAGGTCCCATATAATCAAAACCCCAAACATCAAATGGTTCAATAACAAGTGAATAATTCATAGGCATTTCTTGACGTCTACTAATATTACCAATTCTTTGACATTCATCACAAGACAAGACAAACTTACGGGCATCCTTGAAGAGAGTAGGCCAATAAAAACCAGATTGCAATACCTTATGTGCAGTTCTATCTCCAGCGTGGTGTCCTCCATAAGCCTCGGAATGACACTTGCATAGGATCTGTTCATGTTCATGCTCAGGTACACAACGTCTAATAACACCATCTACTCCTTCTTTATAAAGATGTGGGTCATCCCAAAAGTAATGTCTTAAATCATAGAAAACCTTTTTCTTTTGCTGGTATGTGAAGCTAGGTGGTATAAACTTAGCAACAATATAATTAGCATAATCAACATACCATGGAGTACTACGAGAAGTACTTATAACATTTAATTGTTCATCAGGAAAGCTATCATTAATAGGTAGTGGGTCATCAAGAATATTTTCTAACCTAGACAAGTTGTCTGCAACGGGGTTCTCAGCTCCCTTTCTATCAACAATATGCAAATCAAATTCTTGTAGCAAGAGAACCCATCTAATAAGTCTAGGTTTAGCATCTTTATTTTCCATAAGATATTTAATAGCAGCATGATCAGTTTGAATAGTTACTTTAGAATCCACAATATAAGATCTGAACTTATCACAAGCAAATACAACTGCTAAAAGCTCTTTTTCAGTAGTAGCATAATTTCTTTGAGCATTGTCTAGAGTCTTACTAGCATAATGAATAACATTTAATTTCTTATCAACTCTTTGCCCTAGAACAGCACCTACAACATAATCACTAGCATCACACATAATTTCAAAGGGTAGGTTCCAATTAGGTGGCTGAACAACAGGTGCAGTGACTAACGCTTTCTTAAGTATTTCAAATGCTTCTACACAATCATCATCAAAGACAAATGGTATATCTTTTTGCAATAAATTAGTCAGAGGCCGAGAAATTTTTGAGAAGTCCTTAATGAACCTCCTGTAAGATCCGGCGTGACTAAGGAAACTTCTTATACCTTTGATGTCCTTGGGACATGGCATCTTTTCAATAGCATCAACCTTGGCTTTATCAACTTCAATACCTCTTTCAGAAACTTTACGCCCCAAGACAATACCTTCATTAACCATAAAGTGGCACTTTTCCCAATTCAAGACAAGATTAGTTTCTTCACATCTTTGCAAAACTCGATCAAGATTGCTCAAGCAATCATCAAAAGAGGAACCATAGACGGAAAAGTCGTCCATGAAAACCTCACAAATCTTTTCACAAAAGTGAGAGAATATAGCCATCATGCATCTTTGAAAGGTAGCAGGTGCATTACATAAACCAAAAGGCATATGTCTATAAGCAAAAGTACCAAAAGGGCATGTAAAAGTAGTCTTTGATTGATCTCTAGCCGACACAGGTATTTGAGAGAAACCAGAATAACCATCTAGAAAGCAATAGTGTGTATGTTTGCATAATCTTTCTAGCATTTGATCAATAAAAGGTAAGGGGTAATGATCTTTCTTAGTAGCTTTATTTAATTTTCGGAAATCAATTACCATCCTATAACCTGTGATAATTCTTTGTGGAATCAATTCATATTTATCATTAGGAACAACAGTAATACCTCCCTTCTTAGGGACACAATGGACAGGACTTACCCACTCACTATCAGCAACGGGATAGATTATACCTGCCTCCAGAAGCTTTAGTATTTCTTTTCTTACCACTTCTTTCATTTTAGGATTCAGACATCATTGAGGATCACGAACTGGTTTGGCATCTGCTTCCAAATTTATTTTATGTTGACTTACATTGGGACTAATGCCCTTAAGATCATCAAGAGTATATCCAATAGCAGCACGATGCTTCTTCAGAGTTTTCAATAATCTTTCTTATTCATGCTCTGAAAGGTTAGCACTAATAATAACAGGATATATCTTCTTTTCATCAAGATAAGCATATTTAAGATTATCAGGCAAAGGTTTAAGCTCAAACATGGGATCACCCTTGGGTGGAGGAGGATCCCCTAAAATTTCAACAGGCAAATTATGTTGCAGAATAGGTTCCTGTTTAAAGAATACTTCATCTATTTCCCTTCTTTCATTCATGAACATATCATTTTCATGGTCTAGCAAATAGTGTTCTAAAGGATCACTAGGAGGTACGACAATAGAAGCAAGACCAATAATTTCATCCTTACTAGATAATTCTTCCTCACGATGTTGTTTACTAAATTTAGAGAAATTAAACTCATGAACCATATCATCCAAGCCAACAGTAACAACATTCTTTGTGCAATCTATGGTAGCATTGACAGTATTTAAGAAGGGTCTACCAAATATAATGGGACAAAAACTATCTTGTGGGGAACCAAGAACAAGAAAATCAGCAGGATATTTAGTTTTCCCACACAAGACTTCAACATCTCTAACAATTCCAATTGGTGCAATAGTATCTCTATTAGCAAGTTTAATAGTAACATCAATATCTTCTAACTCAACAGGTGCAATTTCATTCCTAATTTCTTCGTATAAGTCAATAGGTATTACACTAGCACTAGCACCCATATCACATAAGCCATGATAACAACGATCTCCTATTTTAACAGAAATAATAGGCACGCCTACCACAGGTCTATGTTTATCTTTATCACAAGGTTTAGCAATTTTAGCAGTTTCACCTTCGAACTGAATAACATGCCCATCAATATTATCAGACAAGAGATCTTTAACAATAGTAATATTAGGTTCTACTTTAACTTGCTCAGGAGGTGTATAAGTTCTAATATTGCTTTTACGAACAACAGTTGAAGCTTTAGCATGATCCTTTATTCTAACAGGGAAAGGTGGTTTCTCAATATAAGAAGTAGGAACAATAAGATCATTATAAGTGACAGTCTTTTCTTCAACTTTAATAGGTGCAACTACTTTTACTTCTATGGGAGGATGATATTTAAACCACTTCTCCTTAGGGAGATCAACATAAGTAGCAAAAGATTCACAGAAAGAAGCTACTATCTCAGAGTCAAGTCCATATTTAGTGCTAAACTTACGGAAAATATCGGTATCCATAAAAGATTTAACACAATCAAACTTAGGTGTCATACCTGACTCCTTACCTTCATCGAGGTCCCAATATTCAGAGTTGCATTTAATTCTATCCAATAAATTCCATCTGAATTCAGTAGTCTTCATCATAAAAGAGCCAGCACAAGAAGTATTGAGAATGGTGCGATTGTTGTCAGAAAGCCGAGCATATAAATTTTGAATAATCATTTCTCTTGAGAGCTCGTGATTGGGGCATGAATATAACATTGATTTAGGCCTCCCCCAAGCTTGAGCGATGCTTTCTCCTTCGCGAGACCAGAAATTATATATATAATTGCGATCACGATGAACAAGATGCATAGGGTAATACTTTCGATGAAATTCCAGCTTCAATCTTTTATAGTCCCATGATCTCATATCATCACATAGCCTATACCATATCAATGCGTCTCCCTTCAAAGATAATGGGAAGACCTTCTTCTTAGCAACATCATCGGGTATACCTGCTGTTGGGGAATGTAGCAATTTCAAAATTTCCCTATGCTACACAAGATCATGGTCATGCATAGAAACGAGAGGGGAGAGTGTTGTTCACGTACCCTCATAGACCGAAAGAGGAAGCGTTATAACAATGCGGTTGATGTAGTCGTACGTCTTCACGGCCCGACCGATCAAGCACCGAAACTACGGCACCTCCGAGTTTTTGCACACGTTCAGCTCGATGACAATCCCCGGACTCCGATCCAGCAAAGTGTCGGGGATGAGTTCCGTCAGCACGACGGCGTGGTGACGATCTTGATGTTCTACCATCGCAGGGCTTCGCCTAAGCACCGCTACAATATTATCGAGGATTATGGTGGAGGGGGGCACCGCACACGGCTAAGAGATCAATGATCAATTGTTGTGTCTCTGGGGTGCCCCCTGCCCCCGTATATATAGGAGTGGAGGAGGGGGCCGGCCAAGGAGGGTGGTGCGCCCAAGGGGGGGAGTCCAACTCCCACCGGGAGTAGGGTTCCCCTTTTTCCTATTAGGAGTAGGAGAGGGAAGGAAGAGGAAGGAGGGAGGAAGGAAAGGGGGGCCGGGCCCCTTCCCAATTCAGATTGGGCTTGGGGGGGGCCCTCCCTTGCTCCTTTCCCCTCCTTTCCACTAAGGCCCAATAAGGCCCATATACCTCCCGGGGGGTTCCAATAACCTCCCGGTGATCCGGTATTGTCCCAATCTCACCCAGAACCTTTCCGGTGTCCAAATATAGTCGTCCAATATATCGATCTTTATGTCTCGACCAATTCAAGACTCCTCGTCAAGTCCGTGATCACATCCGGGACTCTGAACAACCTTCGGTACATCAAAATATATAAACTCATAATGAAACTGTCATCGTAATGTTAAGCGTGCGGACCCTACGGGTTCGAGAACAATGTAGACATGACCAAGACACGTCTTCGGTCAATAACCAATAGCGGAACCTGGATGCTCATATTGGCTCGTATGTATTCTACGAAGATCTTTATCGGTCAGACCGCATAACAACATACGTTGTTCCCTTTGTCATCGGTATGTTACTTGCCCGAGATTCGATCGTCGGTATCTCAATACCTAGTTCAATCTCGTTACCAGCAAGTCTCTTTACTCGTTCCGTAATACATCATCTTGCAACTAACTTATTAGTTGCATTGCTTGCAAGGCTTAAGTGATGTGCATTACCGAGAGGGCCCAAAGATACCTCTCCGACAATCGAAGCGACAAATCCTAATCTCGAAATACGCCAACCCAACATGTACCTTTGGAGACACCTGTAGAGCACCTTTATAATTACCCAGTTACGTTGTGATGTTCGGTAGCACACAAAGTGTTCCTCCGGTAAACGGGAGTTGCATAATCTCATAGTCATAGGAACATGTATAAGTCATGAAGAAAGCAATAGCAACAAACTAAACGATCAAGTGCTAAGCTAACGGAATGGGTCAAGTCAATCACATCATTCTCCTAATGATGTGATCCCGTTAATCAAATGATAACTCATGTCTATGGTAAGGAAACATAACCATCTTTGATCAACGAGCTAGTCAAGTAGAGGCATACTAGTGACACTCTATTTGTCTATGTATTCACACATGTATTATGTTTCCGGTTAATACAATTCTAGCATGAAGAATAAACATTTATCATGATATAAGGAAATAAATAATAACTTTATTATTGCCTCTAGAGCATATTTCCTTCAGTCTCCCACTTGCACTAGAGTCAATAATCTAGTTCACATCAACATGTGATTTAATACCAATAGTTCACATCACCATGTGATTTACACGTATAGTTCACATCGACATGTGACCAACACCCAAAGGGTTTACTAGAGTCAATAATCTTGTTCACATCGCTATGTGATTAACACCCAAAGAGTACTAAGGTGTGATCATGTTTTGCTTGTGAGAGAAGTTTAGTCAACGGGTCTGCCACATTCAGATCCGTAAGTATTATGCAAATTTCTATGTCAACAATGCTCTGCACGGAGCTACAATAGCTAATTGCTCCCACTTTCAATATGTATCCAGATTGAGATTTAGAGTCATCTGGATCAGTGTCAAAATTTGCATCGACATAACCCTTTACGACGAACCTTTTTGTCACCTCCATAATCGAGAAACATATCCTTATTCCACTAAGGATAATTTTGACCAATGTCCAGTGATCTACTCCTAGATCACTATTGTACTCCCTTGCCAAATTCAAGGCAGGGTATACAATAGGTCTGGTACACAGCATGGCATACTTTATAGAACCTATGGCTGAGGCATAGGGAATGACTTTCATTCTCTCTCTATCTTCTGCCGTGGTCGGGTTTTGAGTCTTACTCAACTTCACACCTTGTAACACAGGCAAGAACTCCTTTTTGACTGTTCCATTTTGAACTACTTCAAAATCTTGTCAAGGTATGTACTCATTGAAAAACTTATCAAGCGTCTTGATCTATATTTATAGATCTTGATGCTCAATATGTAAGCAGCTTCACCGAGGTCTTTCTTTGAAAAACTCCTTCCAAATATTCCTTTATGCTTTGCAGAATAATTCTGCATTATCTCCGATCAACAATATGTCATTCACATATACTTATCAGAAATGCTGTAGTGCTCCAACTCACTTTCTTGTAAATACAGGCTTCACCGCAAGTCTGTATAAAACTATATGCTTTGATCAACTTATCAAAGCGTATATTCCAACTCCGAGATGCTTGCACCAGTCCATAGATGGATCGTTGGAGCTTGCATATTTTGTTAGTACCTTTAGGATTGACAAAACCTTCTGGTTGCATCATATACAACTCTTCTTTAATAAATCCATTAAGGAATGCAGTTTTGTTTATCCATTTGCCAGATTTCATAAAATGCGGCAATTGCTAACATGATTCGGACAGACTTAAGCATAGATACGAGTGAGAAACTCTCATCGTAGTCAACACCTTGAACTTGTCAAAAACCTTTTTGCGACAATTCTAACTTTGTAGATAGTAACACTACTATCAGCGTCCGTCTTCCTCTTGAAGATCCATTTAATCTCAATGGCTCACCAATCAATGGGCAAGTCAATCAAAGTCCATACTTTGTTCTTATACATGGATCCCATCTCAGATTTCATGGCCTCAAGCCATTTCGTGGAATCTGGGCTCATCATCGCTTCCTCATAGTTCATAGGTTCGTCATGGTCAAGTAACATGTCCTCCAGAACAGGATTACCGTACCACTCTGGTGCGGATCTCACTCTGGTTTACCTACGAGGTTCGGTAGTAACTTGATCTGAAGTTACATGATCATCATCATTAGCTTCCTCACTAATTGGTGTAGTAGTCACAGGAACAGATCTCTGTGACGAACTACTTTCCAATAAGGGAGCAGGTACAGTTACCTCATCAAGTTCTACTTTCCTCCCACTCACTTCTTTCGAGAGAAACTCCTTCTCTAGAAAGGATCCATTCTCAGCAATGAATAACTTGCCTTCGGATCTGTGATAGAAGGTGTACCCAACAGTTTCTTTTGGGTATCCTATGAAGATTTACTTCTCCGATTTGGGTTCGAGCTTATTATGGTGAAACTTTTTCACATAAGCATCGCAGTCCCAAACTTTAAGAAATGACAGTTTAGGTTTCTCGCCAAACCATAGTTCATACGGTGTCATCTCCACAGATTTAGATAGTGCCCTATTTAACGTGAATGTAGCTGTCTCTAATGCATAACCCTAAAACGATAGTGGTAGATCGGTAAAAGACATCATAGATCGTAGTATATCTAATAATGTACGGTTATGACGTTCGGGCACACCATTACACCGTGGTGTTCCAGGTGGCGTGAGTAGTGAAACTATTTCACATTGTTTTAACTGAAGGCCAAACTCGTAACTCAAATATTTTACTTCTGTGATCATATCATAGAAACTTTTATTTTTGTTACGATGATTCTCCACTTCACTCTGAAATTCTTTGAACTTTTCAAATGTTTCAGACTTGTGTTTCATCAAGTAGATATACTCATATCTGCTTAGATCATCTGTGAAGATCAAAAAATAATGATACCTGCCGCGAGCCTCAATATTCATCGGACCACATACATCAATATGTATGATTTCCAACAAATCTGTTGCTCGCTCCATTGTTCCGGAGAACGGAGTCTTAGTCATCTTGCCGATGAGGCATGGTTCGCAAGCATCAACTGATTCATAATCAAGTGATTCCAAAAGCCCATCAGCATGGATTTTCTTCATGCGCTTTACACCAATATGACCTAAACGGCAGTGCCACAAATAACTTGCACTATCATTATTAACTTTGCATCTTTTGGCTTCAATATTATGAAAATGTGTATCACCACGATCGAGATCCAACAAACCATTTTCATTAGGTGTATGACCATAGAAGGTTTTATTCATGTAAACAGAACAACAATTATTCTCTAACTTACATGAATAACCGTATTGCAATAAACATGATCCAATCATATTTATGCTCAACGCAAACACTAAATAACATTTATTTTAGGTTTAACACTAATCCCGAAAGTATAGGGAGTGTGCGATGATGATCATATCAATCTTGGAACCATTTCCAATACACATCGTCACTTCACCCTTAAATAGTTTCTGTTCATTCTGCAACTCCCGTTTCGAGTTACTACTCTTAGCAACTGAACCAGTATCACATACCGAGGGGTTGCTACGAACACTAGTAAAATACACATCAAAAATCTGTATATCAAATATACCTTTGTTCACTTTGCCATCCTTTCTTATCCGCCAAATACTTGGGGCAGTTCCGCTTGCAGTGACCAGTCTCTTTGCAGTAGAAGCACTTAGTCTCAGGCTTAGGTAAAGACTTGGGCTTCTTCAATTGAGTAGCAACTTGCTTGCCGTTCTTCTTGAAGTTCCCCTTCTTCCCTTTGCCCTTTTCTTGAAACTAGTGGTCTTGTCAACCATCAACACTTGATGCTTTTCTTGATTTCTGCCTTCGTCGATTTCATCATCATGAAAAGCTCAGGAATCGTTTTCATCATCCCTTGCATACTATAGTTCATCACGAAGTTCTACTAACTTGGTGATGGTGACTAGAGAATTCTATCAATCACTATTTTATCTGGAAGATTTAACTCCCACTTGATTCAAGCGATTGTAGTACCCAGACAATCTGAGCATATGCTCACTGCTTGAGCTATTCTCCTCCATCTTTTAGTTATAGAACTTTTGTTGGAGACTTCATATCTCTCAACTCGGGTATTTGCTTGAAATATTAACTTCAACTCCTGGAACATTTCATATGTTCCATGACGTTCAAAACATCTTTGAAGTCCCGATTTTAAGTCGTTAAGCATGGTGCACCAAACTATCAAGTAGTCATCATATTGAGCTAGCAAAACGTTCAGAACGTCTGCATCTGCTCCTGTAATAGGTCTGTGACCTAGCGGTGCATCAAGCACATAATTCTTCTGTGCAGCAATGTGGATAATCCTCAGATCACGGATCCAATCCGCATCATTGCTACTAACATTTTTCAACTTAGTTTTCTCTAGGAACATATGAAAATTAAATGGGGAGCAACATCGCGAGCTATTGATCTACAACATAGATATGCTAATACTACCAGCACTAAGTTCATGATAAAATAAAGTTCAATTAATCATATTACTTAAGGACTCCCACTTAGATAGACATCCCTCTAATCATCTAAGTGATCACGTGATCCAAATCAACTAAACCATAACCGATCATCATGTGAAATGGAGTAGTTTTCAATGGTGAACATCACTATGTTGATCATATCTACTATATGATTCACGCTCGACCTTTCGGTCTCAGTGTTCCGAGGCCATATCTGCATATGCTAGGCTCGTCAAGTTTAACCTGAGTATTCTGCGTGTGCAAAACCGGCTTGCACCCGTTGTAGATGGACGTAGAGCTTATCACACCCGATCATCACGTGGTGTCTGGGCACGACGAACTTTGGCAAGGGTGCATACTCTGGGAGAACACTTCTTATCTTGAAATTTAGTGAGAGATCATCTTATAATGCTACCGTCAATCAAAGCAAGAGAAGATGCATAAAAGATAAACATCTCATGCAATCAAAATATGTGACATGATATGGCCATCATCATCTTGTGCCTTTGATCTCCATCTCCAAAGCATCGTCATGATTTCCATCGTCACCGGCATGACACCATGATCACCATCATCTTGATCTATATCAATGTGTCGTCACATGGTCGTGTCGCCAACTATTGCTCTTGCAACTATTGCTATCGCATAGCGATAAAGTAAAGCAATTATTTGGCGCTTGCATGTTATGCAATAGAGAGACAACCATAAGGCTTCTGCCAGTTGCCGATAACTTCAACAAAACATGATCATCTTATACAACAACTTATATCTCATCACGTCTTGACCATATCACATCACAACATGCCCTGCAAAAACAAGTTAGACGTCCTCTACTTTGTTGTTGCAAGTTTTACATGGCTGCTACGGGCTTAGCAAGAACCGATCTTACCTACGCATCAAAACCACAACGATAGTTTGTCAAGTTGGTGCTGTTTTAACCTTCATAAGGACCGGGCGTAGCCACACTCGGTTGAACTAAAGTTGGAGAAACTGACACCCGCTAGTCACCTATGTGCATAGCACGGCGGTAAAACCAGTCTCGCGTAAGCGTACGCGTAATGTCGGTCCGGGCCGCTTCATCCAACAATACCGCCGAACCAAAGTGTGACATGCTGGTAAGCAGTATGACTTATATCGCCCACAACTCATTTGTGCTCTACTCGTGCATATTACATCAACGCATAAAACCTGGGCTCGGATGCCACTGTTGGGGAACGTAGTAATTTCAAAATTTTCCTACGCACACACAAGATCATGGTGATGCATAGCAACGAGAGGGGAGAGTGTTGTCCACGTACCCTCGTAGACCGAAAGCGGAAGCGTTATAACAACGCGGTTGATGTAGTCGTACGTCTTCACGGCCCGACCGATCAAGCACCGAAACTACGGCACCTCCGAGTTTTTGCACACGTTCAGCTCGATGACGATCCCTGGACTCCGATCCAGCAAAGTGTCGGGGATGAGTTCCGTCAGCACGACGGCATGGTGACGATCTTGATGTTCTACCGTCGCAGGGATTCGCCTAAGCACCGCTACAATATTATCGAGGATTATGGTGGAGGGGGGCACCGCACACGGCTAAGAGATCAATGATCAATTGTTGTGTCTCTGGGGTGCCCCCCTGCCCCCGTATATAAAGGAGTGGAGGAGGGGGCCGGCCAAGGAGGGTGGCGCGCCTAAGGGGGGGAGTCCAACTCCCACCGGGAGTAGGACTCCCCTTTTTCCTATTAGGAGTAGGAGAGGGAAGGAAGAGGAAGGAGGGAGGAAGGAAAGGGGGGGCCCTTCCCAATTCGGATTGGGCTTGGGGGGGGCGCCCCCTCCCTTGCTCCTTTCCCCTCCTTTCCACTAAGGCCCAATAAGGCCCATATACCTCCCGGGGGGTTCCGATAACCTCCCGGTGATCCGGTATTGTCCCAATCTCACCCGGAACCTTTCCGGCTTAAGTGATGTGCACCTTTATAATCACCCAATTACGTTGTGACATTTGGTAGCACACAAAGTGTTCCTCCGGTAAACGGGAGTTGCATAATCTCATAGTCATAGGAACATGTATAAGTCAGGAAGAAAGCAATAGCAACAAACTAAACGATCAAGTGCTAAGCTAACGGAATGGGTCAAGTCAATCACATCATTCTCCTAATGATGTGATCTCGTTAATCAAATGACAACTCATGTCTATGGTTAGGAAACATAACCATCTTTGATCAACGAGCTAGTCAAGTAGAGGCATACTAGTGACACTCTATTTGTCTATGTATTCACACATGTATTATGTTTCCGGTTAATACAATTCTAGCATGAATAATAAACATTTATCATGATATAAGGAAATAAATAATAACTTTATTATTGCCTCTAGGGCATATTTCCTTCACCTGCAAGCTTAAATAATCCAACAACTTAATCCACATATATTAAGTGCTCATCAGGACGCTTTGTTCCATCTCCTGTAAAAGGGTTAGCTAGCAGTTTTTCCATCATACCCGAAGGAAATTCAAAAGGAGTTTCACTTTCAATAGGTTCAGTAGGTTGAGGAGCAACTCTTTGCTCTACTGGATGGGGTGAAGATACCCCGAACAAGCCCCTCAGAGAATTACTTTCCATAGTAACAAGTGACAGTAAATTTCAGCACACTATATAAATTTTTCCTTACCAAATTCCACCTACCAAAGGCGCTACACTCCCCGGCAACGGCGCCAGAAAAGAGTCTTGATGACCCAAAAGTATAGGGGATCTATCGTAGTCCTTTCGATAAGTAAGAGTGTCGAACCCAACGAGGAGCAGAAGGAAATGATAAGCGGTTTTCAGTAAGGTATTCTCTGCAAGTACTGAAATAAGTGGTAACCGATAGTTTTGTGATAGGATAAATTGTAACGAGCAACAAGTAACAAAAGTAAATAAAGTGCAGCAAGGTGGACCAATCCTTTTGTAGCAAAGGACAAGCCGGAACAAAATCTTATAATAGGAAAAGCGCTCCCGAGGACACATGGGAATATCGTCAAGCTAGTTTTCATCACGTTCATATGATTCGCGTTCGATACTTTGATAATTTGATATGTGGGTGGACCGGTGCTTGGGTGCTGTTCTTACTTGAACAAGCATCCCACTTGATTAACCTCTGTTGCAAGCATCCGCAACTACAACAAAAGTATTAAGATAAACCAAACCATAGCATGAAACATGTGGATCCAAATCTGCCCCTTACGAAGCAATGCATAAACTAGGGTTTAAGCTTCTGTCACTCTAGGAACCCATCATCTACTTATTACTTCCCAATGCCTTCCTCTAGGCCCAAATAATGGTGAAGTGTTATGTAGTCGATGTTCACATAACACCAATCGAGGCTAGACAACATACATCTTACCAAAATATCAAACGAATACCAAATTCACATGACTACTAATAGCAAGACTTCTCCCTTGTCCTCAGGAACAAACGTAATTACTCACAAAGCATATTCATGTTCATAATCAGAGAGGTAATAATATGCATATAGGATCTGAACATATGATCTTCCACCAAATAAACCAACTAGCATCAACTACAAGGAGTAATCAACACTACTAGCAACCTACTAGCACCAATCCCGGACTTTGAGACAAGAATTGGATACAAGAGATGAACTAGGGTTTGGAGATGAGATGGTGCTGGTGAAGATGTTGATGGAGATTGCCCTCTCCTGATGGGAGGAGCGTTGGTGATGACGATGGTGATGATTTCCCCCTTCCGGAGGGAAGTATCCCCGGCAGAACAGCTCTGCCAGAGCTCTGGATTGGATTTGCCAAGGTTCCGCCTCGTGGCGGCGGAGTCTCGTCCTGAAAAGTTCCTTCTTAATTTTTTCTCATCGAAAGACTTCATATATGAGAAGATGGATGTCGGAGAGCCACCAAGGGGCCCATGAGGTAGGGGGGCACGCCCTAGGGGGGGCGCCCCCCACCCTCATGAGTAGGGTGTGGGCCCCCTGGCCTTCATCTTTGGCGAGGATTTTTCTTTATTTATTTTAAGATGTTCCGTGGAGTTTCAGGACTTTTGGAGTTGCGCAGAATAGGTCTCTAATATTTGCTCCTCTTCCAGCCCAGAATTCCAGCTGCCGGCATTCTCCCTCCTTATGTAAACCTTGTAAAATAAGAGAGAATAACCATAAGTATTGTGACATAAAGTGAAATAACAATCCATAATGCGATAAATATCAATATAAAAGCATGATGCAAAATGGACGTATCACACTTCTAGTGCATGACTTTGCTGATTTCGCCACCTTGGTGAAAAAGGCCATCAATGTCGAAACTGGTCTGTAGGAACACGAGAGCTCTCACACGCACAACCATGACACGGGCTCATCTTCGGGCCCATCCTCGCAGAAGCGTATGATATGGATTCCCAACAGCATGTACCAGCCAACTGCACCTGCTCCAAGGCAGTCCTATGCTGCACCGCGTCTGTCTCCAACACCAACTAGGCAGCCGAGACTTCTAGCTCCACCACCCAGAGCTCCTGTTCCCACTCCCAATAATGGTCTGTGCTACAAGTGTGGCCAACCAAGTCACCTCGCCAGGAACTGCCTTCAGAACCAGAATCAACTGGCCCTTCCTGCAGCTAGCCGTGGAAGCAACCAGCCTCGTAACAACAATGCCAGGTCTTATGGTCGTGTTCATGCCAACCACGTTGATCTTAATGAAGCTCAAGACCAGCCTGCTACCATGATGGGTACACTCCTCGTAAATTCAGTACCAGCATCTGTTTTATTTGATACAGGTGCATCGCATTCATTAATGTCAGAAGATTTTGCATGCTTGCACGACATTAAATGTGAGGACATGAACACTTCGCTATTAGTACACACTCCCGCGGGCCAATGTCGGACCTCCATGATTTGCAACAACGTCCCCGTTGAAATCGAAGGACTGGAATTCCTTGTCTCTCCCATCGTACTGAAGTCCTGTAGCATTGATCTCATTCTGGGAATGGATTGGTTGAAAGCGCATACTGCTTCTATAGTTTGTGCCACTAAAACCATCCATCTGCTACACCCTTCTGATGAAATAATTACCTACCAAGCTAATCTAGTTCAGAACGCCGAGGCACTGCTTTATATCTTGAATGCATTGAACGCTGCACCACTCGAGGGCATTGAAAACATTCCCATCGTCTGTGAATTCCAAGACGTCTTTCCGGAAGAACTTCCAGGGATTCCCCCTGCTAGAGCTGTCGAATTCATCATCGACTTGAAACCAGGCACCACTCCTATAGCCAAACGACCCTACTAGATGCTGCCACATGAACTCACTGAGCTTAAGGAGGAAATCGACAAATCTCTTAGCAAAGGTTTCATTCGTCCTAGTTGCTCTCCTTGCGGAGCACCTTCTCTCTTTGTTAAGAAGAAGGATGGGACAAACCGATTGGTCCAAGATTATCGACCTATTAACCAAGCCACTATTCAGAACAAATATCCCCTCCCTCGGATCAATGATCTTTATGATCAACTGGCTGGCTCATCAGTATTCCCCAAACTCGACTTGAGGTTGGGTTACCACCAGATCCGTGTTCGTGAAGAGGATATCCCAAAGAATGCCTTCGTTACTCGGTATGGATCATACGAGTACACCGTCATGTCATTCTTCTTAATGAATGCTCCTGCCACTTTCTCTCGTCTGATGAACTACATATTCATGGATTACCTCGACAAGTTCATCATGGTTTATCTGGATGATATCCTCGTATTTTCCAAGAACAAAGAAGAACATGCTGAACATCTTCATCTTGTGCTGGAAAAGCTTCGAGAGCATCAACTCTATGCTAAGTATTCCAAGTGTGAATTCTGGCTCCCTGAAGTAACCTATCTTGGGCATGTCATCTCCAAGGATGGTATTGCCGTCAACGCTGAACGAGTCCAGGCTATTCTCGATTGGACTCCTCCAAAGAATGTCAAGCAAGTCCGAAGTTTTCTCGGTCTCGCCAGCTATTGCCGTCGATTCGCCGAGAACTTCTCCAAGATCGCTAGGCCTCTGACTAATCTGTTGCATAAGGGTGCCAGGTTCCAATGGACAGGCAAGTGTCAGAAAAGTTTCCAGGCACTCAAAGACAAGTTGACTTCTGCCCCAGTGCTTGCTCCACCTGATACTAAGAAGGACTTCGTCATTTACTGCGACGCTTCCCATCAAGGATTAGGCTGTGTCCTAATGCAAGAGCACAGAGTGATTGCTTATGCCTCTCGTCAAATGCGCCCTCATGAAGAAAACTACCCAGTTCACGACCTCGAGCTTGCTGCTGTCATTCATGCTCTGAAGCAGTGGCGACATTACCTTCTCGGTAATCGTTGCGAGATCTTTACCGACCACCAAAGTCTGAAGTATCTGTTTACTCAACCCGACTTGAACCTCCGTCAGCAAAGATGGATGGAGACTATTGCAGACTTTGATGTGGGTATATCCTATACCCCAGGCAAGGCTAATGTAATGGCTAATGCCTTGAGCCGCAAGTCTTACTGCAACCACCTCCAGGTTCACAAAGTTCAGCCCTCGCTTGTCGAAGAATTTAGAAAGCTGAACCTTCATATTGTTCCTCCTGGAGCACTCGCTCCCCCTCCCCCAGAGTTCCAAAGGATGAATCTTCGTGTTTTCACTAAGGGTTCTCTAAATACCCTGGCTGTCGTACCAGATCTCGTAGATGGTATAAAGACTATTCAAGGTTATGACTCTGAAGTCCAGAAGATTAAACGCCATCTCGCAGTAGGAAAGCCCTCATTCTTCACTATCGTCGATCATGGCGCCTTGTACTTCAAAGGCCGCCTAGTGGTACCATGTTCGAGGAAAAACCTGGATTAGACTAAAAAGGTTATGAAAGAAGCTCATGATACGCCTTTGTCTATTCATCCCGGTAGTACAAAGATGTACCAAGACATCCGTCAAAGATTCTGGTGGTCTAATATGAAGCAAGACATTGCTCGTTATGTTGCTGAGTGTGACGTTTGCCGTCGTATCAAAGCAGAGCATCAAAGGCCTGCTGAAACTCTGCAACCTATCTCTATTCCTGAATTGAAATGGGACCATGTTGAAATGGACTTCGTCACTGGATTTCCCAAATCGCAGAAAGGTAATGGTGTTATTCTTGTCGTCATTGACCGGCTTTCTAAAATTACACATTTTCTGGTGGTCAAAGAAACAATCACTGCTAGTCAGCTTGCAACTCTCTACATGTCTAGAATTGTTTCACTTCACGGTATTCCACTGGTTATCAGTTCAGACCGTGGCAGCTTATTCACTTCAAGATTCTAGGCAAGTTTCCAAGAAGCTGTGGGAACTCATCTGTCATTCAGTACTGCATTTCATCCTTAGTCGCAAGGACAAGTTGAACGTGTCAACCAAGTTCTCGAGGACATGCTTCAAGCTTGTGTAATTTCCTTCAGCAAGAAATGGGAGGAATCTCTTCCGTATGTCGAGTTCTCTTATAATAATAGCTATCAAGCTAGTCTGAAGATGTCCCCCTTCGAAGTATTATATGGACGAAAGTGTCGGACCCCTCTGAATTGGTCAGAAACTAGGGAACGTCCACTCTTCGGTCCGGATATTATCCAACAGGCCGAAGAACAAGTCCGCATTATTCGCGAGAATCTCAAGACTGCTCAGTCACGTCAGAAAAGTCAGTATGACCATCATCATAAAGACATGGTATATCAACCTGGCGAAAAGGCGTATCTTCGAGTTACACCAATGAAGGGTGCTCACCGCTTCGGGATCAAGGGCAAGCTAGCTCCTCGCTATATTGGCCCATTCACTATTCTCGAAAGGTGTGGAAAAGTGGCATATCAACTGGAGCTTCCGCCCAACCTTTCTTAGGTTCACGATGTGTTCCACGTGTCACAGCTCCGCCGTTGCTTCACGGATCCAATCCGAGCAGTGGATCATGAAGTGCTCGAATTGCAACAGGACCTCTCCTATAAAGAGCATCCGGTCCGCATTCACGACCAAGCTGAATGCCGCACACGTCAGAAGGTGATCAAATTCCTCAAGGTCCAGTGGTCGCATCACTCTGAAGATGAAGCCACTTGGAAACGCGAGGACCGCCTGCGTGATGAATACCCCGCACTGTTTCCTTCTACCTCCTAAATCTCGGGACGAGATTTCTTGTAGTGGAGGAGTTTTGTAACGCCCGAGTAATTAAGCTACAGTAATCCCACGCTAATGGTGCCACGTCACCACGGTTACTGTTGGTAATATCGCGTTGGATCAAAACCGTTTAAAAATTCAACTTCAAATTAATGTTAACAATAAAAGTTTTTCAAAATTTAAAACAAAAATGTTCAGGAGGTGTCATATTTTGCATATGTAATTATGGTGTAATAAACACATTTTTATAAAATGCCTAAATAATTTAAATTGAAATAAAACAGAAAAGAAAATAAATAAAAAGAAAAGAAAACTAACAAAATAGAAAAAAGGGAACCCCCCCCACTCGGCTCCGGCCCAGCAGGCCATTGGGCCACCCACCTGGCCCGCCCACCCCCACACCTCATAACCCCCACTCCCCTCGGTCCAACCCACCGACACCCACTCTCTCTCCCCCCGAAATATCTCCCTCCCCCTCTCTCCCGATTGGATCGGGAGGGGGAAACCGGTTGCCGCTCGCCGCCCGGTGCCGCCTCGCCGCGACGTCGCCGCCTCCACCTCGTCGTCTACCTCGCCGGACTGCTCCTCTCCGTCGTACCGTCCCCGCCCCCTCCTCGACAACCGCTGCCCCGAACCCTACTCCGCGCCGTGAGCCCCAACTCTCCTCTCCTTTCCTGCTCACCCACGTGCCGCACTTTGCACCGGCCGGCCTCGTCGTGCCGCCACTGCTCGCCGCCCAATCTTCTCTTGTGCCGTTGCGCGCCCCACCTTCGCCCGCCTGCCCCCATCGCCGTGAGCTCGCCCCGCCATGGTCGCGCCTCGACCCCGCCGGCGCCATGCACTCCCCTGCACCCGTGTGCCCGCTGTGCCCGCGTGGCCTGCCGCCCGTAGTCACCCGTCGGCCTCGCCATGCTCCCGCTCGGCCCCTGGCGTCGCCCGCGCCCGCTCTGACTGCCCGCCACCTCACCGGCCACTGCTCGCCCTACCTCGCATCGCAGCTGGCCACCGCATCCCCCGCACCATCGCCCCGCACCGTCCCACTGCGCCTCGCTGCTCCGGCCACCGCACTGCTGTTGCCGCCGTGCCCGTTCCCCCTCCGCTGCTGCCCCGCCAACCGCTACCTCCCCTAGCGCCGTCGCGTGCCCCGCGGCCGACGCCCGCCACCGCAGTCGTCCCTCCGCCGCCTCCCTTAGCCTGGCCGCCGGCGCCGGCGTGCGCCGCGCGCGCCCAGCGCCCTCGGGCATGCGTCCGCTCGGGTTGTGCCCGCACCCCATACACACGGCGCCCGTCGCCCGCTGCACCCGCTCGGGCAGTGCCTACGCCCAGCGCCCGTTAACCCCACACCCGCTAAGGCCCGCTGGCCCTATGACAAGTGGGGCCCCACCCCCAGAATGTTTACAAAAAATATTAAAAATATATAATAAATAAATAATAAAAATAATTAATTAGCTAACTAAATAATTAACTTAATTAATTCTGTTTAAATTAACTAATTAAGTTTAATTAACCTAATAACTAGTTAACCTAATTAACTACTGTTAATTAGTCAAACAGTTGCTGACAGGTGGGACCCACCTGTCAGGTTGACCAGGTCAACGGTCAACTGCTGACGACATGCTGACGTCAGCATGCACTGTTCTGGATAATGTTAAATTAAATTAATTAATTAAATGCTCAAATTGATTTAAATCTTTTAAAATCAATATAAAATAAACCGTAACTCGGATGAAAAAACTTTGTACATGTAAGTGGCTCAGAACGACGAGACGAATCCGGATACGCAGCCCGTTCGTGTGCCACACATCCCTAGCATAGTGAACACGCAACTTTCCCCCTCTGGTTCATCTGTCCGAAAACGCGAAACACCGGGGATATTTTCCCGGGTGTTTCCCCCTTCACCGGTATCACCTAATACCGCGTTAGGGCACCCCTAGCGCCGCTACTTGTCATGTCATGCATCGCTATGCATCTGTTTGCTTTATATTCATTGTTTCTTCCCCCTCTTCTCTCCGATAGACTACGAGACTGACGCCGCTGCTGGTGCCCCGATCGACTACGCTGTTGACGACCCCTCTTTCTTGCCAGACCAACCAGGCAAGCCCCCCCCCCTTGATCACCAGATATCGCCTACTCTCCTCTATACTACTTGCATTAGAGTAGTGTAGCATGATACTGCTTTCTGATAATACTATTCTGATGCATAGCCTGTCATTGTTGCTACAACTGTTGATACCTTACCTGCAATCCTAAATGCTTTGTATAGGATGCTAGATTATCATCAGTGGCCCTACATTCTTGTCAGTCTGCCATGCTATACTATCGGGCCGTGATCACGTCGGGTGTTGATCACGGGTATATACTATACATACATACTATACATGTTGTGACTAAAGTCGGGTCGGCTCGTTGAGTACCCGCAAGTGATTCCGATGTTGGGGGCTGAAGGGGCAGGTGGTTCCACCCAGGTAGTGGTGGGCCTGGGTTCCCGACGGCCCCCGACTGTTACTTTGTGGCGGAGCGACAGGGCAAGTTGAGACCACCTAGGAGAGAGGTGGGCTTGGCCCTGGTCGGCGTTCGCGGTTACTTCAAAATAACAAGCTTAACGAGATCTGGGTATTTGATCTGAGTCTGGCTACTGGCCTATACGCACTAACCAACTATGCGGGGACAGTTATGGGCACTCGACGTCGTGGTATCAGCCGAAGCCTTTGTGACGTCAGCGACTGAGCGGCGCGCGCCGGGTTGGACCGCGTAACGCAACTTTCTTTGTAATGGAGGTTGCTAGGTCTGCTCTCTAGCCACCCACGCAACGTGCAAGTGTGCAATGGGCGATGGGCCCAGACCCCTGCGCCATAGGATTTAGACCGGCGTGCTGACCTCTCTGTTGTTCCTAGGTAGGGCTGCGCCGTGTTGATCTTCCGAGGCCGGGCATGACCCAGGAAAGTGTGTCCGGACAAAGGGGATCGAGCGTGTTGGGAAATGTGGTGCATCCCTGCAGGGAAGTTAATCTATTCGAATAGTCGTAATCTTCGGTAACAGGACGACCTGGAGTTGTACCTTGACCTTATGACAACTAGAACCGGATACTTAATAAAATACACCCTTTCAAGTGCGAGATACAATCCAGTGATCGCTCTCTCGCAGGGCGACGAGGGGAGGATCGCCGGATAGGATTATGCTATGCGATGATACTTGGTGAACTTACCATCTACTCTCTTCTTTTGCTGCAAGATGGAGGTTACCAGAAGCGTAGTCTTCGAAAGGACTAGCTATCCCCCTCTTATTCCGGCATTCTGCAGTTCGGTCCACATATGATACCCCTTTTCCATTTCATACGAATGCAGACATATGTAGTGTACCTCCTTGCTTGCGAGTACTTTGGATGAGTACTCACGGTTGCTTTGCCCCCTCTTTTCCCCTTTCTATACTTGATTGCTGCGACCAGACGATGGACTCCAGGAGCCAGACGACACCGTCGACGACGACTCCTACTACACTGGAGGTGCCTACTATTACGTGCAGGCCGCTGACGATGACCAGGAGTAGTTTAGGAGGATCCCAGGCAGGATGCCTACGCCTCTTTCGATCTGTATCCCAGTTTGTGCTAGCCTTCTTAAGGCAAACTTGTTTAACTTATGTGTGTACTTAGATATTGTTGCTTCCGTTGACTCGTCTATGATCGAGCTCTGTATTCGAGCCCTCGAGGCCCCTGGCTTGTGATATGATGCTTGTATGACTTATTTTTATTTGTAGAGTTGTGTTGTGATATCTTCCCGTGAGTCCCTAATCTTGATCGTACATGTTTGCGTGTATGATTAGTGTATGATTGAATCGGGGGCGTCACAGGGGGCCACCGCACACAGCTAAAAACAATGTCAACTTATGTGTTCTAGGGTGTGCCCCCCTCCCCACGTATATAAAGAAGGAAGGGGAGGCCGGCCGGCCGACTTCTCTGGGCGCACCAAGGGGGGAATCCTCCTCCTTGTAGGAGTAGCATTCCTCCTTTCCTAGTCCTACTAGAAGGGGGGAGGAAGGAGAAGGGGAGGAGAAGGAAAGAGGGGGCGCAGCCCCTCCCCTAGTCCAATTCGGACTAGGCCCATGGGGGGCGCGCGGCCAACCCTCGTGGCTTCTCCTATTTTTCCCTTAAAGCCCACTAAGACCCATATGTACTCCCGTATTCCTGTAACTCTCCTGGTACTCCGAAAAATACCCGGATCACTCGGAACCTTTCCGATGTCCGAATATAGTCTTCCAATATATAGATCTTTACGACTCGATCATTTCGAGACTCCTCGTCATGTCCATGATCTCATCCGAGACTCCGAACAACCTTCGGTACATCAAATCACATAAACTCATAATACCAATCATCACCGAACGTTAAGCATGCGGACCCTACGGGTTCGAGAACTATGTAGACAAGACCGAGACATGTCTCTGGTCAATAACCAATAGCGGAACCTGGATGCTCATATTGGCTCCTACATATTCTACAAAGATCTTTATCGGTCAAACCGCATAACGGTATACGTTGTTCCCTTTGTCATCGATATGTTACTTGCCCGAGATTCGATCGTCGGTATCTCAATACCTAGTTTAATCTCGTTACTGGCAAGTCTCTTTACTCGTTCCGTAATGCTACATCCCGTAACTAACTCATTAGCTACATTACTTGCAAGGCTTATAGTGATGTACATTACCGAGAGGGCCCAGAGATACCTCTCCGACAATCGGAGTGACAAATCCTAATCTTGATCCATGCCAACTCAATAAACACCATCGAAGACACCTGTAGAGCACCTTTATAATCACCCAGTTACGTTGTGACATTTGGTAGCACACAAAGTGTTCCTCCGGTATTCGGGAGTTGTATGATCTCATAGTCATAGGAACATGTATAGTTATGAAGAAAGCAATAGCAACAAACTAAACGATCATCGTGCTAAGCTAACGGATGGGTCAAGTCAATCACATCATTCTCTAATGATGTGATCCCGTTAATCAAATGACAACTCATGTCGATGGTTAGAAAACATAACCATCATTGATTCAATGAGCTAGTCAAGTAGAGGCAAACTAGTGACACTCTGTTTGTTTATGTAGTCACACATGTACTAAGTTTCCGGTTAATACAATTCTAGCATGAATAATAAACATTTATCATGATATAAGAAAATATAAATAACAACGTTATTATTGCCTTTAGGGCATATTTCCTTCATGCACTTGTTGCTAGATTAAAGGCTAGACACGAGACTAGATGCGAGTAAGCAACATCTACTTCTTTAGACTCGAAGAAGAAAGAAGCACGAAAGATCGAGGCTCCTCCGCAGATCAACAATTAATGCATCGGGAAGACATTAATCCAACTTACAGGAGCAGTTATGGAAGTTGGATATCTTCTAAAATGTATTCTTGTGGTTCTTAATTTCTTTGGTCTTATTTTTCTAGTCAAAATTTAATGATGTATTCCCATGTATCAAAAATGAATGATGAAAAAAAGATCAAGGGCTTGCAAAGAAAAAAGTACGCGGACATGATGCTGCTGGGATGCGTCCGCGCGGCCATCGCATCTCAGAAACGGCCCGGACATGACCCCATTACCCTATCCAAATGGACAGGATCCAGACAAAACGGACGTCTGTTTCGGATCGTGCGTTAGACTTGACCTTATGCCATGCAGTTGCCTACTCCTACATCTACTGCGTGCAATATGGCTTGCGTGGATGCCTTCTCCGTCGCCCGGCGCCTCACCTATTTTAAAGTGAAAAACTATTACGTAAGCACCAAACAAGCGCGTGTACGTTAGGGAATCAGACTCCTAGATCGCTGCCGCTTAACTGATTTTTTTTACCATCTAAGCATCCAAATAGGCACCGCTTCTTTTCTAGATGCCCTAAATTAGACAACGCAAGAACACTTGAAGTGGACAAGCACAACGTACTGAATGTTGTGCCGCAGCACACGCATTGCATGGTTTGAACGTTGAACTAGCTGCGGCGTAGCTACGGTAAATACCCTCCCGTTATTTTTGCATATTTTTTTGAACATAAGGAAGGCGCATTCAGGTGCCAAATTTCATTCAACTCATTTGTAAAGTACAGTGTGTATTACAAATCCTTCAACCTGAAAGTTTTGAATAGAAAGCATAGAAGGACAAGGCCCCCACAAAAAAAAAGAAATAGAAGGACAAGGTGAATGAGCTGAATTTGTACATCTAAAAACAGGTTCTACTCTTGAATTGAGAACCTGGTGAGCATAATTGTGGGCAATGCTATTGATATTCCTGGGAATGTGATACTCCCACATGGACTATTACATATGGATGTATATAGACATATTTTAAAATGTAGATTCACTCATTTTGTTTCGTATATAGTCACTTGTTGAAATATCTAAAAAGACAAATATTTAGAAACGAAGGGAGTAGATAGCACCAAGTGTTGGAATTTAGTCTATTTTAGGACAGCCCAATAACTATTTTAGAAATTTCCTAAATAAATCATAGAGGCCCACTTGGCTCATCCGTGCAAGGCAAGGGATACTATTAAAGTTTAGTCCCACATTGCTAGTTTAGTGAAAGTTGGACCTCCTTATAAGGGAGGTTCTTTCTCCACTTGTATGAGTATAAGAACAAGAGGGACATCCACGCGCGCTCAACCTCCGCCGCCGTCTCATTGCGATGCGACGCGGGTTGCGGGAATGAGCCGAGCCGATATCTAATTTTTTGCCACGCACTACGTGTATAGTCACTCGGGAGCTGGAAAGTTTTTGCTATAGTGGATATTGAATACGAACGTTGCACCCTTCGCCTGCTGCTTGTTCATTTCGTCTCCCCCGTTCCCTTCAACTCCCGGCGCAGCCTATACCTCCTCCTCTTGCGCCTATAAAAGGGAGGTCGCTCCTCTCAGAGAGACGCATCAGAACTTCTTCTTCCTCTCGCCACCGGTTCCAATCTCTAAGCTACTGCTGTCTTCCTCATCCCGGCTTGAGACATGCACTGCGAGTCGGGACAGTAGGCCTCCGAATCGCACCTCTTGAGTCCTGTACGGGAGAAGGGTGATAAGGTTTTGGGGAACGCTCAGCGCGACTACTGACTTCTTCGTCACGGCACGGAAGGATGTGCCGTAGCGCATGCATTGCATCACATGTTTTTTTAACATCAGTAAAGACGCGAGCGCTCATACATACGCGCTTACATTCATCCCTATGAACGCACACCCGCACATCCTACCCCTATGAGCACCTCCGAGGGATTGAGCCGGCATGTCATCTTGAGATTTATGAAGTCACCTAGGCGCCTCATCGTCGACGGAAACGTCTTCTCCCACTGAAAGCGCGTCACCGGAAATTCTGAAATAAATCCAGGAATAATGCGAGCACCAGGATTTGAATCCTGGTGGGCTGGGGATACCAGTGTCCCTCTAACCATCCAACCATAAGTTGGTTCGCTTGCATCACATGGTTTGAACTAGCTTTAGTGTAGTAGCTAGCTACGATGGTTATGCTACGCTCCCGGTTTTTTGTATGGCCGGAGTGCTATCAGCTGAAACCACCGGGCCACAGGTTTTTCCCTGCCGGCAAAATAGAGCGGTGTTAGTGCTTTAGTTGTGTGATAACTTTACATGTATGCACTATTACTAGAAGATAAATATAAAAAGTAGAAAATACCCCACGCGTTGCCACCAGAACCTTGTTAAAATAGTTATGTTAATATGTTCTAGAAAAAGAGCTAAAACTAATAGGAAAATAATAATTGTAAGAGCGTTCTTGATTTACAATGCAGTTAATGCAATGTCAATTTGCAAGCAAAATGTGAACCATGAACTACGTATGTATGCACAAAGTATAGGACACATATACTGTTGGAAATATGCTCTAGAGGCAATAACAAATTGGTTATTATTATATTTCCTTGTTCGTGATAATCGTTTATTATCCATGCTATAATTGTATTGATAGGAAACTCAAATATATGTGTGGATACATAGACAACACCATGTCCCTAGTAAGCCTCTAGATGACTAGCTCGTTGATCAATAGATGGTTACGGTATCCTGACCATGGACATTGGATGTCGTTGATAACGGGATCACATCATTAGGAGAATCATGTGATGGACAAGACCCAATCCTAAGCTTAGCACAAAAGATCGTGTAGTTCATATGCTAAAGCTTTTCTAATGTCAAGTATCATTTCCTTAGACCATGAGATTGTGCAACTCCCGGATACCATAGGAATGCTTTGGGTGTACCAAACGTCACAATGTAACTGGGTGGCTATAAAGGTGCACTACGGGTATCTCCGAAAGTGTCTGTTGGGTTGGCACGAATCGAGACTGGGATTTGTCACTCCGTGTGACGGAGAGGTATCTCTGGGCCCACTCGGTAGGACATCATCATATGCGCAATGTGACCAAGGAGTTGATCACGGGATGATGTGTCACGGAACGAGTAAAGAGACTTGCCGGTAACGAGATTGAACAAGGTATCGGATACCGACGATCGAATCTCGGGCAAGTACAATACCGCTAGACAAAGGGAATTGTATACGGGATTGATTGAATCCTCGACATCATGGTTCATCCGATGAGATCATCGTGGAACATGTGGGAGCCAACATGGGTATCCAGATCCCGCTATTGGTTATTGGCCGGAGAGTTGTCTCGGTCATGTCTGCATGGTTCCCGAACCCGTAGGGTCTACACACTTAAGGTTCGGTGACGCTAGAGTTGTTATGGGAAATAGTATGTGGTTACCGAAGGTTGTTCGGAGTCCCGGATGAGATCCCGGACATGACGAGGAGCTCCAGAATGGTCCGGAGGTGAAGATCGGTATATTGGACGAAGGGTATTGGAGTCCGGAATTGTTCCGGGGGTACCAGGTGATGACTAGCGTGTCCGAAAGGGGTTTCGGAGGCCCCGGCAAGCGTTGGGGGCCTTATGGGCCAAGGGGAGAGGGCACATCAGCCCACTAAGGGGTTGAGCGCCCCTCCCACCCCATCTCACGTAACAAGGAGAGGTGGGGGCGCCACCCCTAGGGCAGCCGCCCCTCCCGGCTTGGGGGGCAAGTTTCCTAGGAGGTGGGGGCGCCCAAACCCATCTAGGGTTTCCCCTGTGGCCGCCGCCCCTCCCCTAGGGAACCCTAGGGCGCCTCCCCCTCCTCCCTTTCCCCTATATATAGTGAGGGAGAGAGAGGGCAGCGGCACCCTTCCCCTGGCGCAGCCCTCTCCCTCCTCCAACACCTTGTCCTCCTCCATAGTGCTTGGCGAAACCCTGCCGGAGAACCACGAGCTCCATCACCACCATGCCGTCGTGCTGTCGGAGTTTTCCCTCAACTTCTCCTCTCCCCTTGCTGGATCAAGAAGGAGGAGACGTCCCCGGGCTGTACGTGTGTTGAACGCGGAGGTGCCGTCCATTCGGCACTAGGATCATCGGTGATTTGGATCACGGCGAGTACGACTCCATCAACCCCGTTCACTTGAACGCTTCCGCTCAGCGATCTACAAGGGTATGTAGATGCACTCTCCTTCCATTCGTTGCTAGATTACTCCATAGATTGATCTTGGTGATGCGTAGAAAATTTTGAATTTCTGCTACGTTCTCCAACATATACCACATACAAAAATATTAAAATTAATATAACTTACGAGTGACATACATACATGGCTTGCTAATGTGGCATGAGTGCTTGACTAAATTAATGCTCAAAAGCTACTAATGGTTGACATGCATAAGTGTTAATGTGGGATGGCTGCATGCTTAGAAAAATTGTGGCAATTTCAAGAACCAGTGGTGTATTTATCAGGGGTGACAAAAGACCGTAGGAGTAGGGTGACAATTAGAGCGGCGGCAGCGGTGACACTTTGAGCATGGAGGGATGCTAATATGCGTGGTATGATATTACAGCTCCCTATGTTCTCTTACGAGTGTTATAATTTGCAAGCTAGTATGATATTGTATAAACAATCAGAGGTAGAGCTATGTATGTAGTGTGGGGGGGGGGCATTGGCCCCCAGCAAACTTGGCCACTACAAGCAATAGTTTGTCAACACTCAAATCCTTGGTGGATCCATTGGCAAAATTTCCTAGCTCCGCCTTGATACGTCCATTTTGCATCATGTTTTTCTATTGATATTTATAATATTTTTGATCTTTATAACACATTATGATGCAATTCTAATGTCTTTTCTCTCTTAATTTGCAAGATTTACATGAAGAGGGAGATTGCACGCGGCTGGAATTCTGGACCTGAAAAAGCTACAACAAAGATACATATGCTACAGACCTCCGAATGACCTGAAATTTCACAGAGAATTTTTATGTGATATATGAAAAATATTGGAGCAAGGAAGTACTAGAGGGGGGGCACCAGCTGCCCACTACTACCTCTTGAGCACTGCGTTGGTTTTCCCTTGAAGAGGAAAGGGTGATGCAGCAAATGAAGGAAATATGCCCTAGAGGCAATAATAAAGTTATTATTGATTTCCTTATATCATGATAAATGTTTATTATTCATGCTAGAATTGTATTAACCGGAAACATAATACATGTGTGAATACATAGACAAACAGAGTGTCACTAGTATGCCTCTACTTGACTAGCTCATTAATCAAAGATGGTTATGTTTCCTAACCATGAACAAGGAGTTGTTATTTGATTAACGAGATCACATCATTAGGTGAATGATCTGATTGACATGACCCATTCCATTAGCTTAGCACCCGATCATTTAGTATGTTGCTATTGCTTTCTTCATGACTTATACATGTTCCTATGACTATGAGATTATGCAACTCCCGTTTGCCGGAGGAACACTTTGTGTGCTACCAAACGTCACAACGTATACTGGGTGATTATAAAGGTGCTCTACAGGTGTCTCCAAAGGTACATGTTGGGTTGGCGTATTTCGAGATTAGGATTTGTCACTCCGATTGTCGGAGAGGTATCTCTGGGCCCTCTCGGTAAATGCACATCACATAAGCCTTGCAAGCATTGCAACTAATGAGTTAGTTGCGAGATGATGTATTACGAAACGAGTAAAGAGACTTGCTGGTAACGAGATTGAACTAGGTATTGAGATACCGACGATCGAATCTTGGGCAAGTAACATACCGATGACAAAGGGAACAACGTATGTTGTTATGCGGTCTGACCAATAAAGATCTTCGTAGAATATGTAGGAGCCAATATGAGCATCCAGGTTCCGCTATTGGTTATTGACCGGAGACGTGTCTCGGTCATGTCTACATTGTTCTCGAACCCGTAGGGTCCGCACGCTTAAGGTTTTGATGACAGTTATATTATGAAATTATGAGTTTTGATGTACCGAAGTTAGTTCGGAGTCCCGGATGTGATCACGGACATGACGAGCAGTCTCGAAATGGTCGAGACATAAAGATTGATACAATGGACGGCTATATTCGGACACCGGAAGTGTTCCGGGTGATTTCAGAGAAAACCGGAGAGCCGGAGGGTTACCGGAACCCCCCCCCCCCCCCCCGGGAGAAATAATGGGCCATATGGGCCTTAGTGGAGAGAGAGAGAGGGGCTGCCAGAGGTGGGCCGCGCGCCTCCTCCCCCCTGGTCCGAATTGGACTAGGAGAAGGGGGGCGGCGCCCCCCTTTTCCTCTCCCTCCCCACCTCTTTCCCCCTCCTAGTAGGAGTCCTACTCCTACTAGGAGGAGGACTCCTCCTGGCGCGCCTATAGGGGCCGGCCGGCCTCCTCCCCTTGCTCCTTTATATACGGGGGCAGGGGCACCCCTAGACACACAAGTTGATCTTCGTGATCGTTCCTTAGCCGTGTGCGGTGCCCCCCTCCACCATATTCCACTTCGATCATATTGTAGCGGTGCTTAGGCGAAGCCCTGCGATGGCAGTACATCAAGATCGTCACCACGCCGTCGTGCTGACGGAACTCTTCCCCGACGCTTTGCTGGATCGGAGCCCGGGGATCGTCATCGAGCTGAACGTGTGCTAGAACTCGGAGGTGCCGTAGTTTCGGTGCTTGATCGATCAGGCCGTGGAGACGTACAACTACATCAACCAAACGCTTCCGTTGTCGATCTACAAGGGTACGTAGATCACACTCTCCCCTCTCGTTGCTATGCATCACAATGATCTTGCGTGTGCGTAGGAAATTTTTTGAAATTACTACGTTCCCCAACAGTGGTATCAGAGCCTAGATTTTATATGTTGATGGTATATGCACGAGTAGAACACAAGTGAGTTGTGGGCGATATAAGTCATACTGCTTACCAGCATGTCATACTTTGGTTCGGCGGTATTGTTGGACGAAGCGGCCCGGACCGACATTACGCGTACGCTTACGCGAGACTGGTTCTCCCGACGTGCTTTGCACATAGGTGGCTTGCGGGTGACAGTTTCTCCAACTTTAGTTGAACCGGGTGTGGCTACGCCCGGTCCTTGCGAAGGTTAAAACTGCACCAACTTGACAAACTATCGTTGTGGTTTTGATGCGTAGGTAAGATTGGTTCTTGCTTAAACCCGTAGCACCCACGTAAAACTTGCAACAACAAAGTAGAGGACGTCTAACTTGTTTTTGCAGGGCATGTTGTGATGTGATATGGTCAAGACATGATGCTAAATTTTATTGTATGAGATGATCATGTTTTGTAACCGAGTTATCGGCAACTGGCAGGAGCCATATGGTTGTCGCTTTATTGTATGCAATGCAATCGCGCTGTAATGCTTTACTTTATCACTAAGAGGTAGTGATAGTCGTGGAAGCATAAGATTGGCGAGATGACAACGATGCTACGATGGAGATCAAGGTGTCGCGCCGGTGACGATGGTGGTCACGACGGTGCTTCGGAGATGGAGATCACAAGCACAAGATGATGATGGCCATATCATATCACTTATATTGATTGCATGTGATGTTTATCTTTTATGCATCTTATCTTGCTTTGATTGACGGTAGCATTATAAGATGATCCCTCACTAATTATCAAGAAGTGTTCTCCCTAAGTATGCACCGTTGCGAAAGTTCTTCGTGCTGAGACACCACGTGATGATCGGGTGTGATAGGTTCTACGTTCAAATACAACGGGTGCAAAACAGTTGCACACGCGGAATACTCAGGTTATACTTGACGAGCCAAGCATATACAGATATGGCCTCGGAACACGGAGACCGAAAGGTCGAGCGTGAATCATATAGTAGATATGATCAACATAATGATGTTCACCAATGAAACTACTCCATCTCACGTGATGATCGGACATGGTTTAGTTGATTTGGATCACGTAATCACTTAGAGGATTAGAGGGATGTCTATCTAAGTGGGAGTTCTTTAAGTAAATTAATTGAACCTAAATTTATCATGAAACTTAGCACCTGATAGTATCTTGCTTGTTTATGCTTGATTGTAGATAGATGGCTCGTGCTGTTGTTTCGTTGAATTTTAATGCGTTCCTTGAGAAAGCAAAGTTGAAAGATGATGGTAGCAATTACACGGACTGGGTCCGTAACTTGAGGATTATCCTCATTGCTGCACAGAAGAATTACGTCCTGGAAGCACCGCTGGGTGCCAGGCCTGCTGCTGGAGCAACACCAGATGTTATGAACGTCTGGCAGAGCAAAGCTGATGACTACTCGATAGTTCAGTGCGCCATGCTTTACGGCTTAGAATCGGGACTTCAACGACGTTTTGAACGTCATGGAGCATATGAGATGTTCCAGGAGTTGAAGTTAATATTTCAAGCAAATGCCCGGATTGAGAGATATGAAGTCTCCAATAAGTTCTATAGCTGCAAGATGGAGGAGAACAGTTCTGTCAGTGAGCATATACTCAAAATGTCTGGGTATAATAATCACTTGATTCAATTGGGAGTTAATCTTCCAGATGATTGCGTCATTGACAGAATTCTCCAATCACTGCCACCAAGCTAGAAGAGCTTCGTGATGAACTATAATATGCAAGGGATGAATAAGACTATTCTCGAGCCCTTCGCAATGCTGAAAGCTGCGGAGGTAGAAATCAAGAAGGAGCATCAAGTGTTGATGGTCAACAAGACCACTAGTTTCAAGAAAAAGGGCAAAGGGAAGAAGAAGGGGAACTTCAAAAAGAACGGCAAGCAAGTTGCTACTCAAAAGAAGAAACCCAAACTTGGACCTAAGCCTGAAACTGAGTGCTTCTACTGCAAGCAGACTGGTCACTGGAAGCGGAACTGCCCCAAGTATTTGACGGATAAGAAGGATGGCAAGGTGAACAAAGGTATATGTGATATACATGTTATTGATGTGTACCTTACTAATGCTCGCAGTAGCACCTGGGTATTTGATACTGGTTCTGTTGCTAATATTTGCAACTCGAAACAGGGACTACGGATTAAGCGAAGATTGGCTAAGGACGAGGTGACGATGCGCGTGGGAAACGGTTCCAAAGTCGATGTGATCGCAGTCGGCACGCTACCTCTACATCTACCTTCGGGATTAATATTAGACCTAAATAATTGTTATTTGGTGCCAGCGTTAAGCATGAACATTATATCTGGATCTTGTTTGATGCGAGACGGTTATTCATTTAAATCTGAGAATAATGGTTGTTCTATTTATATGAGTAATATCTTTTATGGTCATGCACCCTTAAAGAGTGGTCTATTTTTATTGAATCTCGATAGTAGTGACACACATATTCATAGTGTTGAAGCCAAAAGATGCAGAGTTGATAATGATAGTGCAACTTATTTGTGGCACTGCCGTTTAGGTCATATCGGTGTAAAGCGCATGAAGAAACTCCATACTGATGGACTTTTGGAACCACTTGATTATGAATCACTTGGTACTTGCGAACCGTGCCTCATGGGCAAGATGACTAAAACACCGTTCTCCGGTACTATGAAGAGAGCAACAGATTTGTTGGAAATCATACATACAGATTTATGTGGTCCGATGAATATTGAGGCGCGTGGCGGATATCGTTATTTTCTCACCTTCACAGATGACTTAAGCAGATATGGGTATATCTACTTAATGAAACATAAGTCCGAGACATTTGAAAAGTTCAAAGAATTTCAGAGTGAAGTTGAAAATCATCGTAACAAGAAAATAAAGTTTCTACGATCTGATCGTGGAGGAGAATATTTGAGTTACGAGTTTGGTGTACATTTGAAACAATGCGGAATAGTTTCGCAACTCACGCCACCCGGAACACCACAGCGTAATGGTGTGTCCGAACGTCATAATCGTACTTTACTAGATATGGTGCGATCTATGATGTCTCTTACTGATTTACCGCTATCGTTTTGGGGACACGCTCTAGAGACGGCCGCATTCACGTTAAATAGGGCACCATCAAAATCCGTTGAGACGACGCCTTATGAACTATGGTTTGGCAAGAAACCAAAGTTGTCGTTTCTGAAAGTTTGGGGCTGCGATGCTTATGTGAAAAATCTTCAACCTGATAAGCTCGAACCCAAATCGGAGAAAGGTGTCTTCATAGGACATCCAAAGGAGACTATTGGATACACCTTCTATCACAGATCCGAAGGCAAGACTTTTGTTGCTAAGTTCGGAAACTTTCTAGAGAAGGAGTTTATCTCGAAAGAAGTGAGTGGGAGGAAAGTAGAACTTGACGAGGTAACTGTACCTGCTCCCTTATTGGAAAGTAGTGCATCACAGAAAACTGTTTTAGTGACACCTACACCAGTTAGTGAGGAAGCTAATGATGATCATCATGAAACTTCAGAACAAGATACTACTGAACCTCGTCGATCAACCAGAGTAAGATCCGCACGAGAGTGGTACGGTAATCCTGTTCTAGAAGTCATGCTACTAGATCATGATGAACCTACGAACTATGAAGAAGTGATGGTGAGCCCAGATTCCGCAAAATGGCTTGAAGCCATGAAATCTGAGATGGGATCCATGTATGAGAACAAAGTGTGGACTTTGGTTGACTTGCCCAATGATCGGCAAGCAATTGAGAATAAATGGATCTTCAAGAAGGAGACTGACGCCGACGATAATATTACTGTCTACAAAGCTCGACTTGTCGCAAAAGGGTTTCGGCAAGATCAAGGGATTGACTACGATGAGACCTTCTCACCCGTAGCGATGCTTAAGTCTGTCCGAATCATGTTAGCAATTGCCGCATTTTATGATTATGAAATTTGGCAGATGGATGTCAAAACTGCATTCCTGAATGGATTTCTGGAAGAAGAGTTGTATATGATGCAACCGGAAGGTTTTGTCGATCCAAAGGGAGCTAACAAAGTGTGCAAGCTCCAGCGATCCATTTATGGACTAGTGCAAGCCTCTCGGAGTTGGAATAAACGCTTTGATAGTGTGATCAAAGCATTTGGTTTTATACAGACTTTTGGAGAAGCCTGTATTTACAAGAAAGTGAGTGGGAGCTCTGTAGCATTTCTGATATTATATGTGGATGACATATTACTAATTGGAAATGATATAGAATTTCTGGACAGCATAAAGGGATACTTGAATAAGAGTTTTTCAATGAAAGACCTCGGTGAAGCTGCTTACATATTAGGCATAAAGATCTATAGAGATAGATTAAGACGTTTAATTGGACTTTCACAAAGCACATACCTTGACAAGATTTTGAAGAAGTTCAAAATGGATCAAGCAAAGAAAGGGTTTTTGCTTGTGTTACAAGGTGTGAAGTTGAGTCGGACTCAATGCCCGACCACTACAGAAGATAGAGAGAAGATGAAAGAAGTTCCCTATGCTTCAGCCATAGGCTCTATCATGTATGCAATGCCGTGTACCAGACCTGATGTGTGCCTTGCTATAAGTCTAGCAGGGAGGTACCAAAGTAATCCAGGAGTGGATCACTGGACAGCGGTCAAGAACATCCTGAAGTACCTGAAAAGGACTAAGGATATGTTTCTCGTATATGGAGGTGACAAAGAGCTCATCGTAAACGGTTACGTTGATGCAAGCTTTGACACTGATCCGGACGATTCTAAATCACAAACCGGATACGTGTTTACATTAAACGGTGGAGCTGTCAGTTGGTGCAGTTCTAAACAAAGCGTCGTGGCAGGATCTACGTGTGAAGCGGAATACATAGCTGCTTCGGAAGCAGCAAATGAAGGAGTCTGGATGAAGGAGTTCATATCCGATCTAGGTGTCGTACCTAGTGCATCGGGTCCAATGAAAATCTTTTGTGACAATACTGGTGCAATTGCCTTGGCAAAGGAATCCAGATTTCACAAGAGAACCAAGCACATCAAGAGACGCTTCAATTCCATCCGGGATCTAGTCCAGGTGGGAGACATAGAGATTTGCAAGATACATACGGATCTGAATGTTGCAGACCCGTTGACTAAGCCTCTTCCACGAGCAAAACATGATCAGCACCAAGGCTCCATGGGTGTTAGAATCATTACTGTGTAATCTAGATTATTGACTCTAGTGCAAGTGGGAGACTGAAGGAAATATGCCCTAGAGGCAATAATAAAGTTATTATTGATTTCCTTATATCATGGTAAATGTTTATTGTTCATGCTAGAATTGTATTAACCGAAAACATAATACATGTGTGAATACATAGACAAACAGAGTGTCACTAGTATGCCTCTACTTGACTAGCTCATTAATCAAAGATGGTTATGTTTGCTAACCATGAACAAGGAGTTGTTATTTGATTAACGAGATCGCATCATTAGGTGAATGATCTGATTGACATGACCCATTCCATTAGCTTAGCACCCGATCGTTTAGTATGTTGCTATTGCTTTCTTCATGACTTATACATGTTCCTATGACTATGAGATTATGCAACTCCCGTTTGCCGGAGGAACACTTTGTGTGCTACCAAACATCACAACGTAAATGGGTGATTATAAAGGTGCTCTACAGGTGTCTCCAAAGGTACATGTTGGGTTGGCGTATTTCGAGATTAGGATTTGTCACTCCGATTGTCGGAGAGGTATCTCTGGGCCCTCTCGGTAATGCACATCACATAAGCCTTGCAAGCATTGCAACTAATGAGTTAGTTGCGAGATGATGTATTACGAAACGAGTAAAGAGACTTGCCGGTAATGAGATTGAACTAGGTATTGAGATACCGACGATCGAATCTCGGGCAAGTAACATACCGATGACAAAGGGAACAACGTATGTTGTTATGCAGTCTGACCGATAAAGATCTTCGTAGAATATGTAGGAGCCAATATGAGCATCCAGGTTCCACTATTGGTTATTGACCAGAGACGTGTCTCGGTCATGTCTACATTGTTCTTGAACCCGTAGGGTCCGCACGCTTAAGGTTTTGATGACAGTTATATTATGAGTTTATGAGTTTTGATGTACCGAAGTTAGTTCGGAGTCCCGGATGTGAGCACGGACATGACTAGGAGTCTCGAAATGGTTGAGACATAAAGATTGATATATTGGACGGCTATATTCGGACACCGGAAGTGTTCCGGGTGATTTCGGAGAAAACCGGAGAGCCGGAGGGTTACCGGAACCCCCCCCCCCGGGGAGAAGTAATGGGCCATATGGGCCTTAGTGGAGAGAGAGAGAGGGGCTTCCAGAGGTGGGCCGCGCGCCTCCTCCCCCCTGGTCCGAATTGGACTAGGAGAAGGGGGGCGGCGCCCCCCTTTTCCTCTCCCTCCCCACCTCTTTCCCCCTCCTAGTGGGAGTCCTACTCCTACTAGGAGGAGGACTCCTCCTGGCGCGCCTATAGGGGCCGGCCGGCCTCCTCCCCTTGCTCCTTTATATACGGGGGCAGGGGGCACCCCTAGACACACAAGTTGATCTTCGTGATCGTTCCTTAGCCATGTGCGGTGCCCCCCTCCACCATATTCCACCTCGATCATATTGTAGCGGTGCTTAGGCGAAGCCCTGCGACGGCAGTACATCAAGATCGTCACCACGCCGTCGTGCTGACGGAACTCTTCCCCGACGATTTGCTGGATCTGAGCCTGGGGATCGTCATCGAGCTGAACGTGTGCTAGAACTCGAAGGTGCCGTAGTTTCGGTGCTTGATCGATCGGGCCGTGGAGATGTACGACTACATCAACCAAACGCTTCCGTTGTCGATCTACAAGGGTACGTAGATCACACTCTCCCCTCTCGTTGCTATGCATCACCATGATCTTGCGTGTGCGTAGGAATTTTTTTGAAATTACTATGTTCCCCAACAGCAAAGTAGCGTAAGTATTTCCCTCGGTTTTTTAGAACCAAGGTATCAATCCAGTAGGAGGCCACGCACGAGTCCCTCGCACCTACACAAACAAATAAATCCTCGCAACCAACGCGATAAGGGGTTGTCAATCCCTACATGGTCACTTACGAGAGTGAGATCTGTTAGATATGATAAGATAATATTTTTTGGTATTTTTATGATAAATATGCAAAGTAAAATAAATGAAAAAGGAAATAACTAAGTATTGGAAGATTAGTATGATGGAAGATAGATCCGGGGGCCATAGGTTTCACTAGTGGCTTCTCTCAAAAGCATAAGTATTCACGGTGGGTAAACAAATTATTGTTGAGTAATTGACAGAATTGAGTATAGTTATGGGAATATCTAGGTATGATCATGTATATAGGCATCATGTCCGAGACAAGTAGACCGACTCCTGCCTGCATCTACTACTATTACTCCACTCATCAACCGCTATCTAGCATGCATCTAGAGTATTAAGTTCATAAGAATAGAGTAATGTTTTAAGCAAGATGGCATGATGTAGAGGGATAAACTCATGCAATATGATATAAACCCCATCTTTTTATCCTCGATGGCAACAATACAATACATGCCTTGCTGCCCCTACTGTCACTGGGAAAGGACACTGCAAGATTGAACCCAAACCTAAGCACTTCTCCCATTGCAAGAAAGATCAATCTAGTAGGACAAACCAAACAGATAATTCGAAGAGACTTGCAAACATAACCAATCATACATAGAAGAATTCAGAGAAGATTCAAATATTGTTCATAGATAAACTTGATCATAAACCCACAATTCATCGATCTCAACAAACACACCGCAAAAGAAGATTACATCGAATAGATCTCCATAAGAGAGGGGGAGAACTTTGTATTGAGATCCAAAAAGAGAGAAGAAGCCATCTAGCTAATAACTATGGACCCGAAGGTCTGAGGTAAACTACTCACACTTCATTGGAGGGGCTATGGTGTTGATGTAGAAGCCCTCTGTGATCGATGCCCCCTTCGGCGGAGCTCCGGAAAAGGCCCCAAGATGGGATCTCGTGGATACAGAAAGTTAAGGCGGTGGAATTAGGGTTTTGGCTCCGTATCTGGTAGTTTGGGGGTGCGTAGGTATATATAGGAGGAAGGAGTACGTCGGTGGAGTAACAGGGGCCCACGAGGGTGGAGGGCGCGCCCCCTACCTCGTGGCCTCCTGGTTGATGTCTTGACGTAGGGTCCAAGTCCTCTGGATCACGTTCATTCTGAAAATCACGTTCTCGAAGGTTTCATTCCGTTTGGACTCCGTTTGATATTCTTTTTCTGCGAAACTCTGAAATAGGCAAAAAAAAGCAATTCTGGGCTGGGCCTCCGGTTAATAGGTTAGTCCCAAAAATAATATATAGAAGTGTATAATAAATCTCAATAATGTCCAAAATAGAATATAATATAGCATGGAACAATCAAAAATTATAGATACGTTGGAGATGTATCACCCACAAGGCAACAGGGTGCGACCACTCCCGATGGGCGCACCCTGATGCCTTATGCTTTATGGGGCCACTGGCAGGCCTTCATCCCCCATCTTATGCTATATGAATCCATTTGCCCTAGAAAAAAATAAGAAGAGGACTTTCGGGACGAAGCACCACCGTCTCAAGGTGGAACATGGGCAGAAACACTTTTGCTCTCTGGCTCAGCGATTTCGCCAGGGAAACTTCCCTCCGGTAGGGGGAAATCGAAGTCACCGACATCACCAATGATCCTCTTATCGTGGGAGGACCAATATCTAGCAACATCTTCACCAGCACCATCTCATCTCAAACCCTAGTTCATCTCTTGTATTCAATCTTTGTGTCAAAACCTTAGATTGGTACATGTGGGTTACTAGTAATGTTGAATACATCTTGTAGTTGATGCTAGTTGGTTTATTTGGTGGAATATTATTGAAGGAAATATGTCCTAGAGGCAATAATAAAGTTGTTATTTATTTTTCCTTATATCATGATAAATATTTATTATTCATGCTAGAATTGTATTAACCAGAAACTTAGTACATGTGTGAATACATAGACAAACAGAGTGTCCCTAGTATGCCTTTGCTTGACTAGCTCGTTAATCAAAGATGGTTAGGTTTCCTAGCCATGGGCATGTATTGTCATTTCATGAACGGGATCACATCATTAGAGAATGATGTGATGGACAAGACCCATCCGTTAGCTTAGCATAATGATCATTTAGTTTATTGCTATTGCTTTCTTCATGACTTATACATGTTCCTATGACTATGAGATTATGCAACTCCCGGATACCGGAGGAACAATTAGTGTGCTATCAAATGTCACAACGTAACTGGGTGATTATAAAGATACTCTACAGGTGTCTCCGATGGTGTTTGTTGGGTTGGCAAAGATCAAGATTAGGATTTGTCACTCCGTGTATCGGAGAGGTATCTCTGGGCCCTCTCGGTAATGCTCATCACTATAAGCCTTGCAAGCAATGTGACTAATGAGTTAGTTGCGGGATGAAATATTATGAAATGGGTAAAGAGACTTGCCGGTAACGAGATTGAACTAGGTATGATGATACCGATGATCGAATCTCGGGCAAGTAACATACCCATGACAAAGGGAACAACATATGTTGTTATGCGGTTTGACCGATAAAGATCTTCGTAGAATATGTAGGAACCAATATGAGCATCCAGGTTCCGCTATTGGTTATTGACCGGAGATGAGTCTCGGTTATGTCTACATAGTTCTCGAACCCGTAGGGTCCGCACGCTTAACGTTCGATGACGATTGGTACTATGAGTTATGTGATTTGATGTACCGAAGGTTGTTCAGAGTCCCGGATGAGATCGCGGACATGACGAGGAGTCTCGAAATGGTCGAGACGTAAAGCTCGATATATTGGAAGGCTATATTCGAACATCGGAAAGGTTCCGAGTGATTCGGGTATTTTTTGGAGTACCGGGGAGTTACGGGAATTCACCGGGAGAAGTAACGGGCCTTATTGGGCTTTAGTGGAGAGAGGGAAGAAGGACCAAGAGGTGGCGCGCGCCTTCCCCCTGCCCAAATCGAATTGGACAAGGGGTGGGGGCGCGGCCCCCCTTTCCTTCTCCCTCTCCCTCTCTTTCCTTCTCTCCTACTCCGAATAGGAAAGAGGAGGGGAATCTAGTCCTAGTAGGATTCCCCACACCTGGCGCCCCCCAGTAGGGCCGGCCACTTCTTCCCTCCCTTCCTTTATATACGTGGCCAGGGGACACCCCATAGACACACAAGTTGATTGTTTAGCTGTGTGCGGTGCCCCCTCCACAGATTTCCACCTCGGTCATATCGTTGTAGAGCTTAGGCGAAGCCCTGCGTCGGTAACTTCATCATCACCGTCATCATGCTGTCATGCTGAAGAAACTCTCCCTCGACCTCAGCTGGATCTAGAGTTCGTGGGACGTCACCGAGTTGAACGTGTGCAGATCGCGGAGGTGACGTACCTTCGGTGCTAGGATCGGTCGGATCGTGAAGACGTACGACTACATCAACAGCGTTGTCATAACGCTTCCGTTTACGGTCTACGAGGGTACGTGGACAACACTCTCCCCTCTCGTTGCTATGCATCACCTAGATGGATCTTGCGTGTGCGTAGGATTTTTTTTTAAAATTACTGCGTTCCCCAACAATTATATGTTCAGATCCTTAATGATATTCAATACTCCTCTGATCTTGAACATGAACATGATTTGTGAGTAATTAGTTTTGTTCTTAAGGACATGGGAGAAGTCTTGCTATAAGTAATCATGTGAATTTGAAATTCGTTCGATATTTTGATGATATGTATGTTGTTGCTTCCTTTAGTGATTTCATGTGAACATTGACTACATGACACTTCACCATACTTGGGCCTAAGGTAAGGCATTGTGGAGTAGTAATTAAATGATGGGTTGCTAGAGTGACAGAAGTTTAAACCCTAGTTTATGCGCTATTCCGTAAGAGGCTGATTTGGATCCATATGTTTCATGCTATGATTAGATTTATCTTAATTATGCTTTCGTAGTTGTAGATGCTTGCGAGAGGGGGTAATCATGAGTGGAGGCTTGTTCAAGTAAGAACAACACCCAAGAATACCGGTTCGCCCACATATCAAATTATCAAAGTAGTGAACATGAATCAAATAAACATGAGGAAAATATCTAGATGAATTCACATGTGTCCTCGAGTCGTGGTGGACGTCGCCGACTCGTCCCAGGACGGATCCACCATAGATCTGACGTCGACCGGCACCGTTTGGGTTTTGGGCTTTGTCGTGGTGGGCGCATGATAAATGCCAAAGGATGGCTAAAGAGAGGAGGAGGCTCGAGGGCACCGGTGGGCTCCAGAGGCGAGGTCGGCATGAGCGAGCGAGGGACACAAGACATACCCAGGTTCGGGGCTCTCTGAAGAGATAACACCCCTAGTCCTGCTGAGTTTGGTTTATATATATCAGTACAGAGTTGCTCCTAGAGCTGTTCGGAGGAAGAAGGAAGACTCACCAAGGCTTAGACTGCTCCTGCTCCTGGTGTGTGTGGGTGTGTGCTACTGATCTGATCGCATGTTTCGTTCCCGTGTGCATGAGGGCTCCTGGGGGGTTTTATAGGTCAACCCCCAGGGGTACGATGGTAATGTTACAAGACCGTGGGGCCGGGTTGTCATCGTCCGGGAAGCCGGTGCTGGGACCCGCCGGGTGTCAGGGCTCGCCGAGTTCTCCGGGCACGGGCCCCGTGTGTCAGGAGGCACTGTTTTCTGTCTTGTCGATCGTCACAGAGTGGGCGGGTCGAGTCCGCTACAGTGGCGCACTGCCAGGTCATCGTCTGCTGGTGTCAGCAGTGACAACGAGTGCGCTGTAGCCACGCCGGCCTTGGTCAGCAGGGTAGGTGGGGCACTGTTGTCATGCCTCTGCCGGTCAGAGGAGTTGGTGGACACTGTTGCCTTGCTCATCCTTGAATGGAGACTCATTCCATCGTACGGCTGGGATGGGACGGGAGCTGACCCGTGGCCGGGTTGAGGAACACGCCACGTAGGAGCTGGCTTGCTGAAGAAGTTTTGCTTTGCCGGGTTCGGCTGGCCTGCGCCAGCTGGCATGGCCTCTGTTAGTCCGTTTACAGATATTTCTTGAAGTCCTCTCGTGGAATACAAGGTTTTCAAAGAGAAAATATTCTAATTCTTGCGAGTATATTTTGTGTTGTTTGGACGAATAAATATCGTATTTTGTAAACCTCCATACTCCTATACAAATATACTTTCTTTTGTGGGGAATGAGTGCATTTTTTAGGGTAACATTTTTTATCTAATCATCAAGTTCATGGCAGTACAAAGAACCCAAGAAGTAATGAAAATCATATTCATGTCTAAACCATCTAGCGATAACTACAAATACTGAAGCGACGCGCTATCGTCTTTGAACCTTCCTCATTGAAGTCAAACAAAACTTTGTTGTACTAGACAGTCAGAAAGTCATCATTCTAATTCCTCATAGGACTAGAGCAACAATCAACTCCGGTGAAGATAACGTAGATTGAAAGGATCTAACGTGTATACACACGAACGAATGGATCCAGACATATCCACCAACAAACATCGGCCAAATCCTGCGAGATCCGTCGGAGATGCATCACTCCACACACCCCTCCGACAACACTAGAGGGAAACAAAATTAAAAGAAAAAACACCTATAACGCAGCGGTGCCCTCCCACCTGCAAGGGTTGGAATCCACCATGCCTCCATGGCCCTAAGGCGGCCACAAGAGACGAGACAGGTCGGCGACGACACAGGTGGAAGGCAGGGAAACCCTAGTTCCTCGGGAGTCACTCCTGGGGATTAATAATTTTATCGTGTGTTCAATGATACTAATTTGATATAGTTGGTGTTGATAGTTTTTCTATAAGCTCGATGAAACGCCGCACGTTCGAATAAAATTTATACAATTTCTTTAGTACTAGCACTAAAGTTATTATGAGTGCATTTTTTAGCTGAGTTGAATTACTATTAGTGCATCGACAAGCTTCCGGCACATCAAAATTTCTACAGCGAACCACGCATCCGCCGCCTCCTCCTCCCAAAAAAAGAGATTAGGGTTTCTCTTGCCTCTCGCCGACGCCAATACATCTCGTCTCTGGTGGCCTTAGGGACATGGAGCGTGGTGGATCCCGGCCCTGCACGCAGGGGCGGAGACAGGGGGTGTGAGCAGGGGTCAGACACCCCCATCGCCTCGCCCCCCCTATGCGTTTCGGTTACCAGGTACTTATACATATAGTGCAGATCTGTTGTACGTATTCATGTCTATTTAATTAATTTTATTGTTATAATGGCCTGACACGTCACTTTCAAGCCCAAAGGCCCAACGTGAGAAGCATTGTTTGATGCCTTGATCTCTAGATGCCCATCAGAAAAAAGGATTGCGCTGCATGCAGCCGTGAGATCTGGCAGTCAGTTCCCTGTAATTTCGTTCATTGGCATCGTGGCTCCTGGATCTGGTTGCTCCGTACACCCCAGCGCCGCCGCCGGAGCCATCGCTTCTCGGCTCTTGCTGCTTCCGCCGTTGTGGCTCAGGGCCGAGGGCACTCCACTCCAGCGAGGATTGAGGGTCAGTTTGATTCGTGTCTACGCTACTCGTTGCCTGGCCTGGGACGTTCCTGAACTTTGCCTGGCGTTTTTTTTTTTTTGAGATAAACAAAAACTTTATTCATTAGAGATAGCAAATACATCGTCTGTGAGGGTCATTACAATTTCATTTACAGGTTCTTCAAACCATTCAGAAACCAACGAAAATCTAGCTAAACTCGCAAGCTTATGAGCTACTTTATTTGCTTCTCTGTTGCAATGTTCGAATCTAGTAGCAACGAAGTCACAAGCATAATGAAAACAATCGTCGAAAATTGCCGCCGCCGCACCCGCCGACTGTCCTCCGTTCTTCATGGTATCAATCACCTCCAGGTTGTCCGAATTAATAATACGGCAATTACATCCCGCCCTTTGCGCCAATGTTATACCAAATTTAAGAGCTGAGACTTCCGCCATCAACACATCATCGCAATAGTCAATCTTCCTGTTTCCCCCCGCGATAAACCTACCTTTTTCATCTCTCAAAACCGCCCCCATCGTGCCCTTAAGTAGGTCATGGTCAAAAGAAGCGTCAACGTTAAGTTTCACAAAACCCCTAGGAGGACATGACCATCCCCCCTTTTTCATAGTAGCCTTGGGGGATGATGCATTTACGAAGTTTGACGTAAGCGCTAGAATCCCCATTGAAATCTGAAGTGCATTCTGAGTTGTCTCCTTGTGCACTAACTTCCTTCTTTCCCACCATAGATACCATGCTGAAACAGCAATCATTTCACGCACATTGTGATGACCCATTATCCTCAACTCTTGGTCTGGCAGAAGTAGTAGGTATTCCAGCACCGCCTCTCCAGCAAGGTCAACCTTGCAAGCTTTATCAATGATATCATCCATCCCCAGCCTGGTCCAAACCTCCTTTGCTCTACTGCAAAGGAAAAGCATATGCTTTGTATCTTCAGAATCCTCAGAGCAAGTAGGGCAAATGGGCGTGACCTTCATATGTCTATTTGCGAGCGTAACCCGACATGGAAGCGTTCCATGTAATGTATGCCATATAAAAATTTTGACTTTTGCCGGACACGATAACTTCCATATCTTACTCCAAATAGGATTAACTGTGCTTCACCCCATCCCGTTAGAATGTCTTAGTCTACTTCCGTACTGGTGGTTCCACTCCACAAAATAAGCAGACCGAACCGAGAACATACCATTTTTCGTATAACTCCAAGCAATGAAATCTGGCATATCATGTTGCGAGATTGGAATTGAGAGAATCCGTTGAACATCAATGGGCCACATTGTTTGTGTAATCAGATCTTCGTCCCAAGAATTTGAAATAGGATCAATCAAATCACCCACCTTAGTTAACAGTTGTCCCCCCTAGGTGTCACAACTTTTCTAGTATCACAATTTGGGATCCAGGCATCTTCTCAAATATTTATATTTTGTCCATTCCCCACACGCCAAATATAGCCACGTTTCAGAGAATTTATGCCAGCCATAATACTTTGCCAGGTGAAAGAAGAGCCTTTCTTTTGCTTAGAATTTAACAAATCGCCATCAGGATAGTATTTAGCCCTTAGAATTGTGGCACACAAAGAATCAGGATTATCCAGAAGGCGCCATGCCTGTTTGGCAAGCAGTGCTAGATTGAAACAGTGAATATCACGAAATCCCATCCCTCCTTGGTTTTTAGGTACGCACATTTTCCACCAGGCCATCCAGTGCATCCTCATCTGGTTCTCCTCGTCTCCCCACCAGAAATGCGCTATCGCGTCAATGATTCCTTTACAAATTTTTTTAGGAATTTTAAAGACCGACATTGCATAGGTGGGTATGGCTTGGATCACAGCCTTGAGCAGGATCTCCTTTCCCCCGACAGACAATAATTTTTCCTTCCAGCCACTAATTTTCTTGACAATCCGTTCAATCAGAAATTGGAAACAGTCTGTTTTATCTACACCCACGTTTGCTGGCATGCCCAAATATTTGTCACTGAGGGCCTCTGTCATTATATTCAGCGTTATACACAATTGTTCCCTAATCTCCACCTTCGTGTTTGGGCTAAAGAAAATGCTGGATTTTTCAATGCTTACCAATTGTCCCGATGCCTGACAATATAAATCTAACGCTGTTTTCAGAGCTTCCGCATTGTGTTGGTTGGCTTTCATGAGAATCAAAGAATCATCCGCAAAGAGAAGGTTTGTGATTGGCGGGGCATCTTTACAAACTTTTACTCCTGAAATAGTTCCAATTTCCTCCGCCCATGTAAGTAGAGCATTCAATCCCTCTGTGCACAACAAGAAAAGGTATGGTGACAAAGGGTCACCCTGCCTCAAACCCCTTGTAGGCTTAAAATTCTCACTATCCTCCGCGTTAATCCTTACTCTGTATTCGACCGTTGAGACGCATTGCATAATTAATTTCACCCAATCTTGACGGAAGCCCAGTCTCAGCATAATCTCCTTCAAAAAAGGCCACTCAACTCTATCATAAGCTTTGTGCATATCCAGTTTAATAGCACACAAGCCCTCCCTGCCTTCTCTTTTATTTTTGATTGTGTGAAAGCACTCATAAGCTATCAATATATTATCCATTATTAGTCTGCCAGGCACAAAAGCACTCTGAGTCGGGCTTATAATATCTGGCAGGAGAACCTTCAAGCGAAGGGCCACCATCTTTGCAATTATTTTATATACCACATTGCATAAACTGATCGGCATAAATTGGGTTACTTTTTCCGGGGTGTTAACCTTTGGGATCATCACAATCACAGTATCGTTCCAACCAGCTGGTATAGTACACGTATTGATGGCTTGTAGGACCTCCTCAACTAGATCGTCCCCTAGCATAGGCCAAAATCTTTTATAAAAGATAGCATGGAGTCCATCTGGCCCTGAAGCTTTTAAGTCCCCAATCTCGAATAGCGCCTTGCGAACTTCTTCAGCGGTATAAGGGGCAAGAAGAGCATTGTTCATTTCAGTCGTCACTCTCCTACGAACTAGGGACAAAACCTCTTGATTCGGATGCTGGACTTTCGGCGTGAAGAGTTTTGAAAAATAATCAGTAATGTGATTCTTCAGCTCCTTACCTTCTCTCCAAATCCCAGAATCATCTAAAAGTTTCTTTATATTATTTCTCTTTTTCCTAGCCGTAGCTGCGTTGTGGAAAAACGATGTAATCCCCGTGCATCAACCAATTTGCACGACCCCTTTGTAGCCAGAAAATTTTCTCTTGGTCCAATAGGTTCTCAATTACCACAATAATCTCCTTCTGTCGGCATCGTGATTCTGTATTCAAGGGACCACGCCTCAGTCTCTCTAACTCTTTTTTTAATTTATTAATTCTTTGCTTTGGGCCCTTGAGAGTTACATGATCCCAAGTGTGCAAATCGGCATGCACGGCTCTCGTTCGATCAGCTAGTGAAGGGCCAATACCTGCTAACTTTGCTCTTTCCCAAGAAGCCTTAATAATTTCAGTAACAGTCTCTTCCTTTAACCACCTAGCTTCAAATTGCTTCACGCACCTCTTTGGTCGTCTGAAAATATTGTCATCCAAATAATTCGTGTCCAAGACCAGTGGCCGATGATCAGAATGGACATGTTCTTCATTAATCACCGCCGCACGAGGAAATTTATGTGCCCACCCTACATTGCAAACTGCCCGATCGAGACGCTCTCGGATTTCACCTCTACTCCAAGTAAAAGGATCGCCCATATAACCTAAGTCTTCCATCCCACAGTCCATAAGGCATTCACGGAAGTCCCTCATCATTCCATTTGGTCTCGCATTACCGCCCTCCTTTTCCGAGGAATATAAAATTTCATTAAAAACCCCCAAAACCACCCAAGGGTGGTCGCCCTTACTATGTAAATTACGAATATCATCCCAAGATAAATGATGCTTGTTCCAGTTCAGATGACCATAAAAGCCCGTGAATCGCCACTTTACAACATCCTCATACATAAACAGAACATCAATAAAATAAGACGATACATAGTTCAACTCAATTTTATTCGACTTATGATAAAACATAACAAGGCCACCGGCCCGACCATCACTTTCCACTACAAACATAGAACCAAAACCTAGGACACGCCGAAGCTCATCGGCTTTACACTTATTCAAATGGGATTCGGAAAGGAAAATTAACTCCGCCCTTGTACGCTCCTGTAGTTCCAGAAGCTCAGGAACTGCCGTGTTGGAGAGCATACCACGGCAGTTCCATCCTAGGATTTTCATTTGGCCCGGCGGTCCTCCTCCTCAGAGGCCGCCGATGCGCCATTCTCATCTTTTTCTTCACCCACCGACTCCACTCCTTGCGGAGTATATTCTTCCTCCTTCTCGTCTATCTCCTTCGTAACGTGCATAACACCCCCCCTCCTTGTCCTGGACTACCTCAACTCTACCAGTACACACCCATTTGGATGAGGTGGTTACATCGCCATATAACGTTTGCTCATAGTTGTCCATCTCTTTTTCAAAAGAGAACTCTAAGTCACTACCCGTCGGTTGGACCCCAAAAGAATATCCCCTTTTTTCCCTAAAACTTTCTTACGAGCATCCTCAGCTCTGTTTGCTCCCCCTTTCTTTTTTCTCTCTTTTTTGAGCTCCCCTTCGTATGGTTTTTCCCTGCACTGAACTTAAAACATAGGGCATTATTTTCTGGGTCGCCACCTGCCGTACCCATTCTTGCAGCAACAGCATTTGTTAATGCCTCCAGCACACCGGCTGGAAAAGAAATTCATCATCATTAGCCCCTAGGACTAGGCTGGGCATGCCCAGCGCTTGAGAAGATTTGGGCTTCAGACCCCCCAGGAGAGACTGGTTCAGACCAGTAGTGTGGCACACCTGACCCTCCTGGTCGTGCGATCCTCCATGGTGCGGGTGCACCAGAGGCTCTTTGCCCCGCCCGTCTCGCTCGCCAGAAACAGCCGGCGCGCCTGCCTGGTCCTCCCGACCAAGTGCTGTGTCAGCCGGAGCAGGCGCCATGAGCCCCCACTCCCGGCCCTCCTGGCCGAGTGTCAACTTGACGGATGAGGCGGCCCCTTTGTCCGAGATCGTGAGTCCTCTCATGGCAGTGGCCACCTTGACGACGTCCATGGGCTTGGCGGTGTTGTTGACGGTGCCTGAAGAAGAATTCTTGCCGTCGCGAAGATAGTTCCCGAAAAGGAGACCCCTCTTACTAGCTCCTTGGCTCTTCCAGTAGGGTTCTACACTCAGATTTCTAGGATAACAAACAACCCTCTTATCACGAGGGATTTTACAAAACCTCTCAGAAGTGTGGCCAACAATGCCACAACACTCGCAGTACAGGGGAAGCTTTTCATACTTTACATCATACTTAAAAACCTTAGAACTACCTAGAGGTGTAAACTCTACAGAACACTTTAGAGGTTCATGCAGTAATATCTTGACACGCACCCGCAGGTATTTATCAACGATTACATGGTTTTGGTGAGAAACCTCCAACACCTCACCTAGTTGATCCTCAAGAGACCTCCCTATACTCTCAGTCTTAAGCTCGAATGGAAGATCGCATACCTGGACCCATATGGCCATGACACCAAGGTCGACCTCTGCTGGGTCCCCCTTGTCGTCGAAATCGGCGAAGATGAGACCGTCACGCTTGAAATGCCAAGGTTGCGCCTTTAGCACAAATCGACGATCGCTTTCAGCAGCGAGATTGAGGATAAACCTCCCGTCCGCACTGTCCACCTCTTGGATGGTGAACTCCCCTTGGTTCTTCCAGGCCGTGTTCCGGAGGTCGTCGACAATGACCCTCGGATTGACCTGGAAAGGGGAGAGAAGGCGCCCCACCACTAGGAATCCGCTGACGGCCTTGCGGGCAGCCTCCAAGTCAATGACGAGAGGACGGCCCTTTCCCCGGCCGCGCCCCAGAATCATCGAACTCGGCTGGACATGCGGCACTAGGTGGGAGGAGGAGCCAACATGGCCGAGCGCCGACGGGGAGCAAGTACCCGTCGATGCAGTCGTCGCCCCCCCCCCCCCCCCCCCCCCCCCCCGGAACCCACCACAGTCACAGGTTTCTTCCCCACCTCACTGCTCACAAGCTCTCCCTGTCCCGCCATAGTACAGGCTAGGCCACGGCAAGAGGTGGACTGTGCAGAGAGAAGATGGGTGTGCTTGGGCTCAAGAGAAGATGGAAGACAGCCGCTCCCGAGTCCCCAGATATAGCAAGCAACAAATCCTTCCCAAACAACCTCAGGAACGAAATTGATGTAATTAAAAGTGAATAAACAGCCATGAATGAGCAGTTTCCTAATAACTGCTCTAAGAATTCCTCCCTTTCCCTCAAATGAATCCCCAAAGGCAGGAAACAAAATTGAAACAACCTTCAATCCCGGCTGCAATCTGATTCTACAATCCTGAAGGAATAAATAACTAGCCTTATCTATTGAAACTATCTCTAAAGAACCGGCGGAAACCACGCCCACCCCCTGCGAGATACACTCTTCCGATCCCGCGAGGGGCGCGGTCGATCCTCTCCTAATCACCTCCCCTGATCTCGACGGAATCTCACCTGCCAGCAAATCAGCTATCTCCTTCGCTCTTTTCCTCGACCGGAGCAAGACTTGGTCCCGATCTGTCGCTCCCCGAAAGATCCGCCTCGATCTTTCCTTGATTTGCTCCCACTCCCTCCCGCTGAAGAGACCCAGCTCGTGGCCCCCTCCAGGAATCAATCGCCTCTGCACCGACGGATTTGCCGGCGTCGAGGCCGCCGTCTCACCCGTCATCGCCGCCAGATCGCCTTGGCGATCGTGGGAGCCCCCGAGGGGTTTTTTGTAAAGTGGCTGTTGGCATTAGAGAGAGAAAAGGACATACTTTGCCTGGCGTTTGTTTGGTTAGAGTCCACAAAATACTAGAGCTAGCCTGGCCTGGGTCGCTCAGGCATATGATTAGCCTCCCAGGCATCCTCTTCCGCTCGCCTGGAGGCAGGCTAACACCAGCCTGGCGCTAAACTAGTAAGTTACAGGTGGGTTGTGGGCTACTTTGTCAGACATATACCTTGTTTAGTCATTCCAGGCCCAGGTCGCAATCAAAACAGGTGTCTCCCCGGGCTGCCTGGCCAGGCCAGAAAAATAGAAAAACCAGGCGCATGCCAGGCACCAGTCTCGTCCAGGAATGATGTCCAGGCTACGAATCAAACTGGCCTTGAATCCATGACAGATGCTATGACAGTTTGTTTCCTTCACCGGCATCATGCATCACAAAATCAACTTCAAGAAATTGAGGTACGTACTGCTAAATAATAATCTTTGTGAATTAGTACAATTCCTTTGAAGACAATAGGATTGTAATTTAAGAATCTAATTTTACTCCTTGTTTAATGTTTCGATGACTGAAGCATGAAGAGATAAAATATAACAAAAAAATCCTTTCTCAAACCCATTGCTTCTGGGTTAAATATTACCGAAATGATAATCCTACACCTACGTAGTGCCTACAAAGGCCTACGTAATTTTCCATACACTAAACCTATCGGCCCCCTGATTCTAACGAGGGCGGGCCCGTGCCCTCCTATAGATTCAATAATCTCTCTCCATATCATTGTTTATGTAAAACACGTAACAGACCGTACGTAAGTCTAGCATTACCCTTACCGAAAATGCAAATCGACATAAGGAGCAACCGGTAGATGATAATTCCAAGCCAAATCCAGTTGATATGCAACAAATAGAAATGTATTTTTATATTACTAAACATAAATTTCCACACATTCATATCAATTACACTTTTGATATTACTCCCTCTGTCCTAAAATAAGTGTTTCAACTTTGTACTAATTTTAGTACAAAGTTGTACTAGAGTTGAGACATTTATTTTGGAACGGAGGGAGTATGTTATTGTGTCGTGTCTTTCAAACAATCATTATCTCCCTTCCCTTCTCATGTCTAAACCCTGGCTCCGCCCCGCCTGCACGCAGGAGGGCTCTGGTTTTAGATGTTTCTTCAAATTTTGTTATGGTTTGTGTCCTGCTCGGGAAAACAAGATGGCGGTGGCTCTCTAAAGATGAAATAAGGTTTTTCCCTTCTAGCCCCCGCCTCGGTGGTGTGCCTAGCATCGTCGATGGCGTGTGGAGATGTGTCTTCGGTGGATCTGTCTGTGGCAGATCTGCTTGGATCCGGTCGTTTTTCGCCTACGTTCGTGTGTCTTTAAGTTGGATTCTTCTGATCTACTCTACTCTTCATCTGTGTCGGTTGTTGTTCTGATGCGCTAGTCCTATGGGGCCTGCGCATGACGAACGACTTCCCGACTGTCTATTACAACAAGTTTCGCCCGACTCCAGCGAGGGAGGGACGATGACGGCGGCGCGTCTTCGCCACGCTTCAGTGCTTGTAGTCGTTACTAGGTGATCTACGGATCTGAATGTAATTTTTATTATTTCTGATGTTTGTTTTTATGATCATGATTAAAAATAAATATATCAGAAGTTTTCTCGAAAAATAAAACTATGACGAATTTCCACAAGCCCTGCACTAGATACGCTTGGGATCAGCAAACAAATCTGCTATCGATTCACTTACGATACTCTTTCCCTTTTATCTGATCAAGACTGCTATCTCGAGTCTGACGCGACCACCTTGGATCGATTCCGTGTGGCTAAATTACGTACTCTCTCTTTCCTAGTTTACAGGGCGTGCACGTACCTCTAAGTCATGAATTTGACTAACCTAATACAAGTCATATATTATAAAAAAAATCAATATAAACTTCAGATATTCTATTTTCAAACCGTATAATTTTTGTATTATATAGTTTATATTAGGATGATAAAATTAACAATCTAGATATACGCGTAGGACTCGGAAACTGAAACGAAGGAACTCATCCACGCGTCTTCCACCACGGTTACCCCTCGGGTGATTGAACAACCGAAGCATCTCCTACCAAAACCAAAAATAAAGAAACGGAACAATCGGCGACTCGGCGCAGAGCTACCGTAGGTAGTTGGAGAATAATGGATGGTGCTATCTGTGGATGGATTCCATGGTGCGTGCTTACTCAGATGCAACTCGTAGTGACTTTTGAGAGACGCGTCTGGTTAATTTGCTTGTTGTGTTTTCAGCTTAGCACGAACTGACGTGCGAGCCAGTGAGCTTGGAACCGAGTGACTGTGCCCATGTTATTTTAAGCCATTGTTTAGCGTGTGTTCCGATGAAAAGTGCATGCGGACGTAGACACAACCGATTTTCATTTCGGTAAAGTTTAAAACGGTCGCCACCACACCATAGAGCTAGAGCCAATGTTTTTCCCCTGGCCAGAACATAGAGCCGGTGGTTTCTCCTTCGCGTTTTGTACACGAGCGTATGGCCACAGGCTACCGGCCAGCGTCGTGATGGAAATAACATTCTATTTAATCCGCATCTCTCTCTTCCTCTGAAAATGTGCGCCTTTTGTTTACTGTATTTACCGTGCATCTATTACTATACTTCATTATGTATTCTCTCCGTTCCATAATATAGTGTATACAAATATTTTTTAAAGTAAAGCTCATGGATTTTGATTAAATTCTGTTGAAAAATATTTACATCTAGAATGTCAAACATATATTATTAGATTCATCATAAGATGTAGTTTTATATTTTATGTACTTGGTGTTGTACATATAAATAGTATTTTCTATAAACATGGTCAAAGTTGACAAAGTTTAACTTAAAAAAATATATATTCACTACGTTATGAAACGAAGGGATACTACTTTCCATACTTTGACAAAAACATAAAAATGCGAAACTAGAATTGTTTTTAATCCCTTTCTTAATTTACGCTGTAGTTATATGATCGAAAAGTGAGCGCCATGACATCAAAAAAAAGAATAGTGAGCGTCATGCTTTATCCGTCCCGTCAAAAGGCACGAGTTCCGAGACCAATGATCGGGTTGGCGCACGGCTGCATGGACTCGGCACGTTAGCGACATGCATTCCGGCTTGCGCGCGTGGCCTTAGGTTGGTCATAGTGGGAGTAACTTAGCAAGTAACATAGCGCATTACAAAACAAGTTTGCTTATGTGGCATATAGTTAATGAGGAGAGAGGTGTTTGGAGTAACATAATATGTTACTGTAACATAACGCAACCCAAAGCAAAATGAGTCTATAATATAATAAATGCTATTATCTATGATACTACTTGTATGTTACTTTGCATTAGGAAGGTAGTAACAAAGACTAGTGTCATATGCATGACACTAGTCTAAGTTACTTCCCACTATGACTGGCCTTAGACTAGCCACAGTGGGAGTAACTTCAGCGGTAACATCGGGTCCAACTCAGCAAATTTGCTTATGTGGCAATGAGTTAATAAGGAAAGAGGTAGTAGTAGTAACTTAACTAGTTACTGTGACATCACATGTCCCAATGCAGCATGAGTCTATAACCTAATAAATGAAGCTATGCATGTTACCACACTTATGTTACTACTCACTATGAAGGTAATAACATAATCTAGGAATACGTGTATGTTACTAATGGATGTTACTCTTCATTGTGACTAGTCTAGTGACATCACATATTTCAATACAAGGTTGCGTATGTGGTAGCTAATTAATGAGGAGAGAGGAGTTTGTGGTAACTTAGCTAGTACTCCCTCCTTTCCGGTTTATAGGGCTTATCTCAAAATTTTAGTTTTTCCATTTTATAAAGCTCAATTTGGTTGTTCCCCATCACATGTTCAGACTTTAAGGTGCATTAAATCATTGCATGCAAGTATTAAGAGAAAACTGACAAATGCATGCACTTTATACATGCATGCACTGCAATTAATGCATTCGTAAACATAATTTTTTGAGGAAAACAAGAGCATTAATTGTGTATTTTTGCAAACTATAAAAAATATTCCATCACTCATCATCTATCTTGGTTGGTGAGATTTTTGAATTGAGCCTTATAAACCGGAAAGAATGAAGTAGTTATTGTAATATCACACATTTCAAGACATAATGAGTCTATAGTCTAATAAATAAACTCTTTCATAATACCACTTACTTATATGTTATTACCCACTATGAAAGTAGTAATATAAACTAGTAACATCGGCAAGTTACTACTCTATATTATTCCTCATTGTGAGCAGTCTTATTCGCGAGCACGGCGGAACGGATTCCTCGGCCGGGAGCGACGGCCACCGCACCGCACGGACGCGACCGCCTCGGCGACACCGGCCGGCCGGACGTAGAGGAAGCGAGGGGACCTCGTCGTCGGCACGGCGGCTCGACCGGCGTGGTGCGTGCGTGGCGACTCGTCGCTGGACAGGGCCGCACGGCAGCGACCGATGAATTCGAGCAGCACACGACTCGTCGCTGGACAGGGCTACATGAATCCGTTATTTTTTTTGAGGGCATCTGATTTTGGAGACTAGGACCGGAAAAAAAAACACCCTTCATGGCTTAGGACCTTAACTTCGAATTAGTGAAGGTCGTGCTGCAGCGCACGCATGCGTGGTTTTGAACTAGCTCCTGCAAGGCTAAGGGCATCTTGGACTCAAAACATCTTGAACTAGCTCCTAACATCGATTCATGAAACGGACACAAAAATAGGAGCCAGTGGTTTTACTGTTTTGCTTGCATGTTCTGTCTGTGCACGCGCGTCTGAGCCACAAATATCGTGACGACGAAAGACGAAGAATAAATATACTCCTGACAGATTTTCGTTGCACCTTGGACTCCGTTATTATTAGTCCGTTCACAGATATTTTCAGGAGTTCTCATCACGAGGATGGATGTTTCTGAGGCCTCTGTTCTCAATCAGCGCGTCGACAAGCTTTCGGCACATTAAAATTTGGACAGCGATGTTGCGGGACATGACGTGCACCAGACACGTTTGAGGCTAAGCAAAACAAGCCATCCATGATTTCAGTTACGATCTCTTCCTCCTTTTTACCAGACTCGTATCTGGACTCTGACGCGACTACCTGGAATAGATCCCCGGTGGTTAATTACGTACTACGTGTGGCGCTCACCGACGCAGCTCCCACCGCCGCACCACGGCATGATTGAACAGCCCAAGAATCTCCCACGAACAAGAAGAAAAAACACAAGAATCGGCGACTCGGCGCAGGAGCTAGCTACCGTGGGTCGCTGGAAAATAATGCATGGTTCCATGGCGTGTCCTTATTCAGATGCAACTTGCTTCGAATCGTACTGAGTGAAGTAATTTCAAGTGGTCGCGTTTGTATGTTTCTGCGTAATTACCAAGTGAGTGACGTGCGGGCCGGGTGACTGGACCCGTGTTATTTTAAGCCACTGATTTCACCTTACCGTATGTCCCGATAGAAAAGTGCATGCAGACACGCTACGTACTAGAAAATGCAACAAGACGGCGGACGTAGACACAAACAGTTTCTTTTTGGGTAAAGTTTAAACCAGTCACCACCATGGAGCCGATGGTTTTGCCTGGCGAGAACACAGAGCCGGTGGTTTCTCCCTCTTGTGTTTTGTACGCACGTGCATGGGTCGTATGTGTGTGTAACAGTATCTCTAGCCGCGTCTTTAATAAGGTTTCCCATGCTCTTTTTTTAGCCGGCGTCGAAAATTAGCCCCAACCACGTCCCCGAAGCTCAATTTTTGTCAGCTCGGGCCGATTTTGGTGCCGGCGAACCCAGGCCGAACCCGGCGCGCTGGGACGCATGGGGCGCCCGGGAAACTGATTTTGATGCGAACGGGAATGGGCCCGCCGAGTCAGCGACTCGCCGCCTTCGTCGTCCTCATCGCTGCGGTTCCCGCGGGAATCAATGTCAAGGCTGCCGCGCCGGTCTGCCTTTCATTGATGCCTCACGGGCGGCGCAGTGAAGCTGCAGGGAATGTGCGTTCCGCTCGCTCCCGTCACGCGGCACCCGGCGGGCAGCCTCTCCACCGCCCACCCTCGGCTATAAAAGCCGACCTCCTCACCGGTGAATGCCACAACTCGTCACCGACGCCCCCTCTCGCCACAACTCGCCATCGACGCCCCCTCTCGCCACTGAAGCCCCTCTCCCCCGCTCTTCCCCACCGACGAGCAATGGCCGAGCGTTACCCAGTCGACGCCGCAGCAACGAATGGCTTCGGCCGACGCCATCTGCGCGAGGACGAGGTGCGCCTCCTCTACGAGGTCGACTAGTCGGTGCCCCCGGACATGCGGGTGCCGGACTCGTGGAGGCTGAGCGCCGGTGGCGTCCCGTGTTGGAAATATGCCCTAGAGGCAATAATAAATTGATTATTATTATATTTCCTTGTTCATGATAATCGTTTATTATCCATGCTATAATTGTATTGATAGGAAACTCAGATACATGTGTGGATACATAGACAACACCATGTTCCTAGTAAGCCTCTAGTTGACTAGCTCGTTGATCAATAGATGGTTACGGTTTCCTGACCATGGACATTGGATGTCGTTGATAACGGGATCACATCATTAGGAGAATGATGTGATGGACAAGACCCAATCCTAAGCTTAGCTCAAAGATCATGTAGTTCGTATGCTAAAGCTTTTCTAATGTCAAGTATCATTTCCTTAGACCATGAGATTGTGCAACTCTCGGATACCGTAGGAGTGCTTTGGGTGTACCAAACGTCACAACGTAACTGGGTGACTATAAAGGTGCATTACAGGTATCTCCGAAAGTGTCTGTTGGGTTGGCACGAATCGAGACTGGGATTTGTCACTCCGTGTAAGCGGAGAGGTATCTCTGGGCCCACTCGGTAGGACATCATCATAATGTGCACAATGTGATCAAGGAGTTGATCACGGGATGATGTGTTACGGAACGAGTAAAGAGACTTGCCGGTAACGAGATTGAACAAGGTATCGGTATACCGACGATCGAATCTCGGGCAAGTATCGTACCGATAGACAAAGGGAATTGTATACGGGATTGATTAAGTCCTTGACATCGTGGTTCATCCGATGAGATCATCGTGGAGCATGTGGGAGCCAACATGGGTATCCAGATCCTGCTGTTGGTTATTGACCGGAGAACGCCTCGGTCATGTCTGCATGTCTCCCGAACCCGTAGGGTCTACACACTTAAGGTTCGATGACGCTAGGGTTATAAAGGAAGCTTGTATGTGGTTACCGAATGTTGTTCGGAGTCCCGGATGAGATCCCGGATGTCACGAGGAGTTCCGGAATGGTCCGGAGGTAAAGATTTATATATAGGAAGTCCTGTTTCGGCCATCGGGACAAGTTTCGGGGTCATCGGTATTGTACCGGGACCACCGGAAGGGTTCCGGGGGCCCACCGGGTGGGGCCACCTGCCCCGGGAGGCCACATGGGCTGTAGGGGGTGCGCCTTGGCCTACATGGGCCAAGGTCACCAGCCCCAAGAGGCCCATGCGCCTGGGGAAACCCTAAAGGAAGAGTCCCAGCAGGGGAAGGCACCTCCTAGGTGCCTTGGGGGGGGAGGACTCCTCCCCTGGCCGCCGCCCCCTTGGAGATTGGATCTCCTAGGGGCTGGCGCACCCCCCCCTTGGGATCCCTATATATAGTGGTGTAGGAGGGCCTCTCAAACACACCTTTTGCCTTTGGTGCAGCCCCTCCCTCTCTCCCAAGTTCTTCTCCTCTTTTGCGGTGCTTGGCGAAGCCCTGCAGGATTGCCACGCTCCTTCATCACCACCACGCCGTTGTGCTGCTGCTGGATGGAGTCTTCCTCAACCTCTCCCTTCTCCTTGCTGGATCAGGGCATGGGAGACGTCACCGGGCTGTATGTGTGTTGAATGCGGAGGTGCCGTCCGTTCGGCACTAGGATCTCCGGTGATTTGGATCACGACAAGTACGACTCCATCAACCCCGTTCTCTTGAACGCTTCCGCTTAGCGATCTACAAGGGTATGTAGATGCACTCTCCTTCCCCTCGTTGCTAGTCTCTTCATAGATTGATCTTGGTGACACGTAGGAAAATTTTGAATTATTGCTACGTTCCCCAACAGTGGCATCATGAGCTAGGTCTATTGCGTAGATTCTATGCACGAGTAGAATACAAAGTAGTTGTGGGCGTTGATTTTGTTCAATATGCTTGCCGTTACTAGTCTTATCTTGATTCGGCGGCATCGTGGGATGAAGCGGCCCGGACCAACCTTACACGTACTCTTACGTGAGACCGGTTCCACCGACAAACATGCACTAGTTGCATAAGGTGGCTGGCGGGTGTCTGTCTCTCCCACTTTAGTCGGATCGGATTCGATGAAAAGGGTCCTTATGAAGGGTAAATAGCAATTGGCAAATCACGTTGTGGTTTTGCGTAGGTAAGAAACGTTCTTGCTAGAAACCCATAGCAGCCACGTAAAACATGCAAACAACAATTAGAGGACGTCTAACTTGTTTCTGCAGGGTATGCTATGTGATGTGATATGGCCAAAAAGGATGTGATGAATGATATATGTGATGTATGAGATGATCATGTTCTTGTAATAGGAATCACGACTTGCATGTCGATGAGTATGACAACCGGCAGGAGCCATAGGAGTTGTCTTAATTTATTTATGACCTGCGTGTCAACATAAACGTCATGTAATTACTTTACTTTATTGCTAACCGTTAGCTGTACTAGTAGAAGTAATAGTTGACGAGACAACTTCAAGAAGACACGATGATGGAGATCATGATGATGGAGATCATGGTGTCATGCCGGTGACGATGATGATCATGGAGCCCCGAAGATGGAGATCAAAAGGAGCAATATGATATTGGCCATATCATGTCACTATTTGATTGCATGTGATGTTTATCATGTTTATACATCTTATTTGCTTAGAACGACGGTAGTAAATAAGATGATCCCTTACAACAATTTCAAGAAGTGTTCTCCCCTAACTGTGCACCGTTGCGACAGTTCGTGTTTCGAAGCACCACGTGATGATCGGGTGTTAGATTCTAACGTTCACATACAACGGGTGTAAGACAGATTTACACACGCGAAACACTTAGGGTTAACTTGACGAGCCTAGCATGTACAGACATGGCCTCGGAACACATAAGACCGAAAGGTCGAGCATGAGTCGTATAGAAGATACGATCAACATGAAGATGTTCACCGATGATGACTAGTCCGTCTCACGTGATGATCGGACACGGCCTAGTTGACTCGGATCATGTAATCACTTAGATGACTAGAGGGATGTCTATCTGAGTGGGAGTTCATAAGATGAACTTAATTATCCTGAACATAGTCAAAAAGGATTTTGCAAATTATGTCGTAGCTTGCGTTTCAGTTCTACTGTTTAGATATGTTCCTAGAGAAAAATTAGTTGAAAGTTGATAGTAGCAATTATGCGGACTAGGTCCGTAAACCGAGGATTGTCCTCGTTGCTTCGTGGAAGGCTTATGTCCTTAATGCACCGCTCAGTGTGCTGAACCTCGAACGTCGTCTGTGGATGTTGCGAACATCTGACATACACGTTTTGATGACTACGTGATAGTTCAGTTAAACGGTTTAGAGTTGAGGCACCGAAGACGGTTTCGAAACGTCGCGAAACATATGAGATGCTTCGAGGGCTGAAATTGGGATTTCAGGCTCGTGCCCACGTCAAGAGGTATAAGACCTCCGACGATTTTCTTAGCCTACAAACTAAGGAGAAAAGCTCAATTGTTGTGCTTGTGCTCAGATTGTCTGAGTACAACAATCGCTTGAATCGAGTGGGAGTTGATCTTCCAGATGAAATAGTGATGGTTCTCCGAAGTCATTACCACCAAGCTGCTAGAGCTTCGTGATGAACTATGATATATCAGGGACATATATGATGATCCTTGAGATATTCGCGATGTTTGACACCACGAAAGTAGAAATCAAGAAGGAGCTTCAATTGTTGATGGTTGGTGAAACCACTAGTTTCAAGAAGGGCAAGGGAACAAAGGGATACTTCATGAAACGGCAATTCAGCTGCTGCTCTAGTGAAGAAACCCAAGGTTGAACCCAAACCCGAGACTAAGTGCTTCTGTAATAAGGGGAACAACCACTGGAGCAGAATTACCCTAGATACTTGGTAGATAAGAAGGCTGGCAAGGTCGATAGAAGTATATTGGATATACATTGTGTTGATGTGTACTTTACTAATACTCCTAGTAGCATCAGGGTATTAGATACCAGTTTGGTTGCTAAGTGTTAGTAACTCGAAACAAAAGGCTACGGAATAAACGGAGACTAGCTAAAGGTGAGCTGACGATATGTGTTGGAAGTGTCTCCAATGTTGATATGATCAAGCATCGCACGCTCCCTCTACCATCGAGATTGGTGTTTGCGTTGAGCATAGACATGATTGGATTATGTCTATCGCAATACGGTTATTCATTTAAGGAGAATAACGGTTACTCTGTTTATTTGAATAATACCTTCAATGGTCTTACACCTAAAATGAATGGTTCATTGAATCTCGATCGTAGTGATACACATGTTCATGCCAAAAGATATAAGATAGTAATGATAGTACCACCTACTTGTGGCACTGCCACGTAAGTCATATCGGTATAAAACGCATGAAGAAGCTCCATGTTGATGGATCTTTGGGCTCACTCGTTTTTGAAAGGTTCGATACATGCGAACCATGTCTATTGGTGTATATGCATGAAGAAACTCCATGCAAATGGACCGTTTGGACTCACTTGATTTTGAATCACTTGAGACATGCAAATCATACCACATGGGCAAGATGACTGAAAGCCTCGTTTTCAGTAAAATGGAACTAGAAAGCAACTTGTTGGAAGTAATACATTTTGATGTGTGCAGTCCAGTGAGTGCTGAGGCATGTAGTGGATATCGTTATGTTCTTACTTCACAGATGATTTGAGTAGATGTTGAGTATATTTACTTGATGAATCACGAGTCTGAATTATTGAAAGGTTCAAGTAATTTCAGGGTGAAGTTGAAAGATCGTCGTGACAAGAGGATAAAAGATCTATGATATGATCATAGAGATGAATATCTGAATTACGAGTTTGGCACAAAATTGAGACATTGTGGAAATTGTTTCACAACTAATGTAGCCTGGAACACCATAGTGTGATGGTGTGTCCAAACATCATAACTGCACCCTATTGGATATGATGCATACCATGATGTCTCTTATCGAACTACCACGATAGTTTATGGGTTAGGCATTAGAGACAACCACATTCACTTTAAATAGGGCACCACGTAATTCCGATGAGATGACACCATATGAACTATGGTTTAGAGAAACCTAAGCTGTCATTTCTTAAAAGTTTGGGGCTGCGATGCTTATGTGAAAAAGTTTCAGGCTGATAAGCTCGAACCCAAAGCGGATAAATGCATCTTCATAGGACACCCAAAACAGTTAGGTATACCTCCTGTCTCAGATTCGAAAACAATAAGGGATTGTTTCTAGAATCGGGTCCTTTCTCGAGGAAAAGTTTCTCTCGAAAGAATTGAGTGGGAGGATGGTGGAGACTTGATAAGGTTATTAAACCGTCTCTTCAACTAGTGTGTGGCAGGGCACAGGAAGTTGTTCCTGTGGCACCTACACCAATTGAAGTGGAAGCTTATGATAGTGATCATGAAACTTTGGATCAAGTCACTACCAAACCTCGTGGGATGACAAGGATGCGTACTATTTCAGAGTGGTACGTAATCCTGTCTTGGAAGTCATGTTGCTAGACAACAATGAACCTACGAGCTATGGAGAAGCGATGGTGGGCCTGGATTCCGATAAATGGCTTGAGGCCATATAATACGAGAGAGGATCCATGTATGAAAACAAAGTGTAGACTTTGGAAGAACTACTTGATGGTCGTAAGGCTGTTGAGTGTAGATGGATTTTAAAAGGAATACGGACAATGATGGTAAATGTCACCATTAAGAAAGCTCGACTTGTCGTTAAGATGTTTTCTCACAAGTTCAAGGAGTTGACTACGGTGAGATTTTCTCACTCGTAGCGATGCTAAGAGTCTGTTGGAATTATATTAGCAGTCACTGCATTATTTATGGAATCTTGCAGATAGGATGTCAAAACATTGTTTCCTCGACGATTTTCTTGAGGAAAGGTTGTATGTGATACAACCGAAAGGTTTTGTCAATCCTGAAAAGATGCTAATAAGGATGCAAAGCTCCAGCAATCCTTCTAAGGACTGGAGTAAGCATCTCGGAGTTGGAATGTATGCTTTGATGATGATCAAAGATTTTGGGTTTATACAAAGTTTATGAGAAACTTGTATTTCCAAAGAAGTGAGTGGGAGCACTATAGAATTTCTGATAAGTATATGTTGACATATTGTTGATCAGAAATGACGTATAATTTCTGGAAAGCATGTAGGGTTATTTGGAAAGTGTTTTTCAATGGAAATCCTGGATTAAGCTACTTGAACATTGAGCATCAAGATCTATAAGGATAGATCAAAACGCTTAATGGTACTTTCAAATGAGCACATACCTTGACATGATCTTGAAGGTGTTCAAGATGGATCAGTCAAAGAAGGAGTTCTTGCCTGAGTTGTAAGGTATGAAGTTAAGACTTAAAGCTCGACCACGGCAGAATAGAGAGAAAGGACGAAGGTCGTCCCCTATGCTTAAGACATAGGCTCTACAGTATGTTATGCTGTGTACCGCACCTGAAGTGTGCCTTGCCATGAGTCGGTCAAGGGGTACAAGAGTGATCCATGAATGGATTACAGGACAGCGGTCAAAGTTATCCTTAGTAACTAGTGGACTAAGGAATTTTCTCGATTATGGAGGTGATAAAGAGTTCGACGTAAAGAGTTACGTCGATGCAAGCTTAACACCTATCCGGATAGCTCTGAGTAGAGATGTCGGATACGTATAATGGAGCAACAATTTAGAATAGCTCCAAGTAGAACAGTTATTTGGAATAGCTCCAAATAGAACATGGTAGCTACATCTAGGAGATGACATAGAGATTTGTAAAGCACACACGGATCTGAAAGGTTCAGACCCGTTGACTAAAACCTCTCTCACAAGCAACATGATCAAACCTAGAACTCAGTGAGTGTTAATCACATGGCGATGTGAAAGTTTCTATAATCTTAAGAATATGACCGTGAGTGTTAATCACATGGCGATGTGAACTAGATTATTGACTCTAGTGCAAGTGGGAGACTGTTGGAAATATGCCCTAGAGGCAATAATAAATTGATTATTATTATATTTCCTTGTTCATGATAATCGTTTATTATCCATGCTATAATTGTATTGATAGGAAACTCAGATACATGTGTGGATACATAGACAACACCATGTCCCTAGTAAGCCTCTAGTTGACTAGCTCGTTGATCAATAGATGGTTACGGTTTCCTGACCATGGACATTGGATGTCGTTGATAACGGGATCACATCATTAGGAGAATGATGTGATGGACAAGACCGATGTGAACTAGATTATTGACTCTAGTGCAAGTGGGAGACTGTTGGAAATATGCCCTAGAGGCAATAACAAATTAGTTATTATTATATTTCCTTGTTCATGATAATCGTTTATTATCCATGCTAGAATTGTATTGATAGGAAACTCAGATACATGTGTGGATACATAGACAACACCATGTCCCTAGTAAGCCTCTAGTTGACTAGCTCGTTGATCAATAGATGGTTACGGTTTCCTAACCATGGACATTGGATGTCGTTGATAACGGGATCACATCATTAGGAGAATGATGTGATGGACAAGACCCAATCCTAAGCATAGCACCAGATCGTGTAGTTCGTATGCTAAAGCTTTTCTAATGTCAAGTATCATTTCCTTAGACCATGAGATTGTGCAACTCCCGGATACCGTAGGAATACTTTGGGTGTGCCAAATGTCACAACGTAACTGGGTGGCTATAAAGGTACATTACAGGTATCTCCGAAAGTGTCTGTTGGGTTGGCACGAATCGAGACTGGGATTTGTCACTCCGTGTAAACGGAGAGGTCTATCTGGGCCACTCGGTAGGACATTATCATAATGTGCACAATGTGATCAAGGAGTTGATCACGGGATGATGTGTTACGGAACGAGTAAAAGAGACTTGCCGGTAACGAGATTGAACAAGGTATCGGGATACCGACGATCGAATCTCGGGCAAGTGTCGTACCGATAGACAAAGGGAATTGTATACGGGATTGATTAAGTCCTTGACATCGTGGTTCATCCGATGAGATCATCGTGGAACATGTGGGAGCCAACATGGGTATCCAGATCCCGCTGTTGGTTATTGACCGGAGAACGTCTCGGTCATGTCTGCTTGTCTCCCGAACTCGTAGGGTCTACACACTTAAGGTTCGATGACGCTAGGGTTATAAAGGAAGTTTGTATGTGGTAACTGAATGTTGTTCGGAGTCCCGGATGATATCCCGGACGTCACGAGGAGTTCCGGAATGGACCGGAGGTAAAGATTTATATATGGGAAGTCCTGTTTCGGCCATCGGGACAAGTTTCGGGGTTATCGGTATTGTACCGGGACCACCGGAAGGGTCCCGGGGGCCCACCGGGTGGGGCCACCTGCGCCGGGGGGCCACATGGGCTATAGGGGGTGCGCCTTGGCCTACATGGGCCAAGGGAACCAGCCCCAAGGGGCCCATGCGCCTAGGGTTTCACAAAAGGGAAGAGTCCCAATAGTGGAAGGCACCTCCTAGGTGCCTTGGGGGGAGGACTCCTCCCCTGGCCGCCGCCCCTTGGAGATTGGATCTCCTAGGGGCTGGCGCACCCCCCCTTGGGCCATCCCCTATATATCGGGGGGTAGGAGGGACCTCTCAACACACCTTTTGCCTTTGGTGCACCCTCCCCCTCTCCCAAGTTCTTCTCCTCTTCTGCGGTGCTTGGCGAAGCCCTGCAGGATTGCCACGCTCCTTCATCACCACCACGCCGTTGTGCTGCTGCTGGATGGAGTCTTCCTCAACCTCTCCCTTCTCCTTGCTAGATCAGGGCATGGGAGACGTCACCGGGCTGTACGTGTGTTGAACGCGGAGGTGCCGTCCGTTCGGCACTAGGATCTCCGGTGATTTGGATCAAGACGAGTACGACTCCATCAACCCCGTTCTCTTGAACGCTTCCGCTTAGCGATCTACAAGGGTATGTAGATGCACTCTCCTTCCCCTCGTTGCTAGTCTCTCCATAGATTGATCTTGGTGACACGTAGGAAAATTTTGAATTATTGCTACGTTCCCCAACATCCCGGTGCCCCCGGTGCCCACCGGTGCAGAACGGCACGCCGAGATCGCGCGCATTCGCTTGTCGTTGTCGGAGGAGAAGTGGAACGACCCGAGGCATGCCGCCAACAGCCACACGCTATGGACGATGTACTTCTACCGTCGCCACGCCGACCAGGTCGCCTCCACAAACGGCATCCTGCCCCGCGGCCGCCTCAACTCCGGCGGGCGACGGGAATGGTGGGGCGTGCCCGGCTGTACCCTCGAAGCCGTCCTTGACCACATTGAGTCCGGCAACACGCCGCGCCTAGAGTACCCGGCGCTCTCATCCTTCTCTCCCGCCGCGGTAGTTCCTGGACGCCGCGGCGAATGGAGACGGTGACCTTCTCGTCGTCGGGCTCGGGCTCTCTTTCCTCCGGCTCGCCGGATCTCCGCCATGTCAAGACGGAGCCGCACGAGACGCCCCTTGGGCGCCGCACCCGCAGCGGCCGCCCTCGCCATCAACGAGGGCGGCCACCCCTCGCCTCGTTCCTTCTGCCTCGTCCGGTGAAGACCGAGCCGAGGTTGCTCCGAGTGAAGAAGGAGCACGAGGACATGGCCGCCAACAACGAGACCGCCCTCCAGTGGGCGAAGGCGGACTACGTCCGCGAGCAGGTGCAGCGCCAGTGCCGGGCCTACGAGGAGATCAAAGCTCGGCGTCGTCGTTCTTATTTAGTTTTAAATCATGTTTTTTGTACAAATTTGAATGAAATCGCCGAGTTTGGACGAATTTTGTGTCGTGTTTGGCCGATTTGAGGGTGACCTGAGGACGGCGGCTGAGAACACACTCGCCCTCATGTCGAAATTAACGTCGACTCGGCCCCAGACGACGCTTTTTTGATGTTCCGGGGATCGAATGGCTAGAGATGCTCTACGGTTGAGATGTAAAAATGACAAGCTTCCGGCACATTAAGTTTTTTACAGCGAAATTGCGCGAAGAAAGTGTGTCCTCCCCCGGATGAGACACGTTTCAGGCTCAGCAAACAAATCATCCGTCGTTTCACTGGCGATATTTCCCCCCTTTTTATCACACAAGAAGACTTTGGTATTCGAACTCTGACACGACCAACTAGGATCGATTCCGTTTTTTTATTAAATTCCATTTTGTTAATAACAACATACACGTGCGGCGCTCACCGACGCGTCTTCTACCGCGGCGTGATTGAACAGCCGAAGTATCTCCCGCGAAAGAAGGAAAAGATAAAACTGAAGAATCAGCGACTCGGCGCAGGATGTCGTTGCAAAAATCATGGTGCGTGTTTACTCAAATGCAACTTGCTTTTGTCAATTCGCACTGGCATCGAGTGCCCGCGTTCGTTCGTTCGTTTCTCCGTGATTGCCAACTGACGTGGGAGCCAGTGAGGTTGGAGCCGAGTGACTGTGCCCATTTTATTTTAGCCATTATTTTACCTTAGCGTACATTTCGAACAAAAGTGCATGAAGACAGGCTCTGGATGTAGACATAACCCGTTTTTATTTCGGTAATTTTATAAACCGGTCGGCACCACAGAGCCAATGGTTTTTCCTCTGGCGAAAACATAAAGCCAGTGGTTTCTCCTTGGTGTTTTGTACACGAGCGTCTGGCCAGCGTCGTCATGGGAATGAACATTCTATTTAACGCGCGTTTCATTTCCCCCCGGAAATGTGCACCTTTTTTACTGCTATTTACCGTTTGTACGTGCGGGTATCGAGACGCGTCTACAACGTCAGCGCCATGCATTGGCCGTTCGGGTCGGTTTGCGCGCTCCGCCTTAGGTTGGTCATAGTGGAGAGTAACTTATACTAATATCATGCATATGACACTAGTCTAAATTACTATATTCATAGTGTAAAGTAATATAGTAGTAGTGTCATAGAAGACTTCATTAATTAACTTATAGACTCATCTTGTCTAAAAAAGCGTTATGTTACAGTAATATATTATGTTACCACTTCTTATTAACTACAAGTCACATAAGCAAAAAAAAATTAAAGTGCACTGTATTACTTGTTAAGTTACTCCCACTATAACTAGCCTTATCCGCGCGCGCGCACGGTGGGAGCGAGCGCCGCCGCACATCACCGCACCGCACGGGCGCGACCGCCACGACCCGGGGCGACGGCGCGCCCTCACCGCATGGAGGAGAAGCGAGGGCCCAACGGCATCGTGTGGCCGCGACGGCACGGGCTCGCGCGCTGCGCTAATCGCGGGGACGGCAGCCGAACCGGAGAAGGAAATCATGTGGACACGGCGCCGGGACAGCGATCCGATCCAATCCAACCCAACCCAATGATCAACTGCCGTGCTTGCGCAAGACGACAGCCGGTGCTGTGCGTGGGCCTCGTGTGTGCGTTGACAACACGCAAGCGCGCGTGCACGGAAAAAACGCAGTCCGTAGCCAGCTTGGAACTTAGCTTATCCAAGTACTACTACTGAATGTTGCGCCGCAGCACACGCATTGCATGGTTTGAAGGTTGAACTAGCTGCGGCGTAGGCGCGTAGCTACGGTAAATACGCTCCCGTTATTTTTGCATGGTTGAAGTCTATCGGCTGAAACCACAAGGCCAAAGGTTTTTCCTGCCAAAGGTTTTTCCCTGCCGACAAAATAGAGCCTTCCCTTTTTGATACTCAACTTTTTTTTCTTCATTTAATTCTATGTCACTTTATCAAATTTGTTTAGTTGGCATGCATGATACTATCTATGATACCACAATTACAACCAGCCTAATTACCTGTGACACGCTCACCGACGCTTCTTTTCAACGGGCAATTGAACGGTCGGGGAATCTCTTCCACGAAGAGGAAAATAGAAACGGAAGAACCGGCGACTCGGTGCAGGAGCTAGTCGTAGGTCGTTGCAAAATCATGGTGGGACGGTGGGTTGATTCCATGGAGCGTCCATAATCAAATGCAACTTGCTTTTGTCAGATCGCACTGGCTTCGAGTGCCGGCGTTCGTTCCTTTGTTTGTTTCCGTGCAATTACCAACTGACGTGCGAGCCAGTGAGTTTTGACCCGAGTGACTGTACCCATGCTTTTAACCTTTTATTAAGCAAATGTTATTATTTCACCTTTGTCGGATCCGGATGTAGACACGACCTGTTTTCATTTCCGTAAGGGTTAAAATAGCCGCCACCACACCACATAGCCAATGGTAGTATACATTCTAGTGTTTTTTTTCTCAAATTGGCTCTTCACATGGATGCTTGTGAAAGCATGTTTACGTTGGTATTTTCGACGGTTAACCTGCCCCTTAATTTATTTCTGATTCCGCCATCATTTCGGCTTAGATATTCGTGCACATGCATGCCAAAGGAAAATCGACGTAAATTTTAAAGCATAATTGGTTTGATGTCAAAAGTTGACATGCCAATATTTGACAAATGCCAAATGTTGGCTAGTGATTGGTTGGCTATCGACTTTTCTTATTACTCTCTCAAAAATTGTCAAGTTTTGGTAACTTTTGATTTGGTCAACTATTGACAATGCCGAATGTTAGCAGGGTATCTATCATCTCACTTGAGATCTTTCCGCCCTTCTTATCAGACTGGCATCTCGAGTCTGACACGATCACCTGCAATCGATTCCGGGTGGTTCATTAAGGTTGTAGCGCTCACCGAGGTACAACTTCCACCACGGTGTCCTTGCTTATTGAACTACCGAAGAATCACCCACGGAGTACTATATTTTTATAAGAAACACATAAGAATCGGCGACTCGGCGCAGGAGCTAGCGTATGTCGTTGGAAAATAATGCACGGCATTTGTGCCTATGTGGATGGATTCCACATGGTGCTTCAGAGCAACTCCAACGGGCCGATCTAAACGGACGTCGATTTCATCTGTTTTTTGTCCGTTTAGATCGGTCAGACGAACACAGATGCCTGTTTTCGCATTTGAGTCGGCACCTGCGCTCAACGCTGGCCTGCGACCCATTTAGACGGTGCCAAAAAAATGAACGCATGCATATTTAAAAAAAGAAACTACATTAATTAAACATTAAAGCCGACCACGAAGGCCGGCGAGAGTCCACGCGTCCACATTTGCATTTAAAAAATATTAAACAGCCTAAACTACGAGGCGGCACACTGTCCTAGGCGTCGTTGTCGTCGTCCTCGGGGTCCGTGAGGTCGATGAGCGTTGGCGCCGGCCTGGCCCAGGCGAACGTCGTGTTCCAGAGCGCTGCCATGTCGGGCTGTGCCGGCGCACGCAGTGCCGGAGTGGGGGGCTGTGCGGCCGCGTGTGCAGCCGCGGCATGGCGCGCCTCCTCCTCGGCCTCGTGCGCCTCCTCCTCGAGGTCACGCTCGAGCATCTCCTCGTACTCGCCTCGCCGGTGCTCCTCTGCCAGCCGGCGCTGGCGCCACATCTCGAGGTAGGCCTGCTCTTGTGCCAGCGTCGCCCCCAGCCAGACCGGTAGTGCGGACACCCACTCGCGCACCCCTCTATTCCAGGAATAGTGCGCGATGGGCTAGGGCTCGGGCTCCGGCGGCGGCTGCGGCTCCGGCTTGATGGGGGACGGTGGGGCCACCGGCGGCACCACGATGTCACCCTCCGCGGAGAGGGCAAGGGCCTGCGCCATTGCCGCCTCGTAGCGGGCCTCCTCTTCCGCCTCCGCCGCCTCCGCTGTTGGGTAACGTAGCAGAATTTTAAAATTTTCTACGCATCACCAAGATCAATCTATGGAGTCATCTAGCAACGAGGGAGAGAGGAGTGCATCTACATACCCTTGTAGATCGCGCACGAAGCGTTCAAGAGAACGGGGTTGATGGAGTCGTACTCGACGTGATCCAAATCACCGATGACCTAATGCCGAACGGATGGCACCTCCGCGTTCAACACATGTACGGTTGGGAAGACGTCTCCTCCAACTTGATCCAGCAAGGGGGAAGGAGAGGTTGATGAAGATCCAGCAGCACGACGGCGTGGTGGTGGATGCAGCAGGATCCCGACAGGGCTTCGCCAAGCGCAAGCGGGGAGGAGAGGTGTTACGGAGGGAGAGGGAGGCGCCAAGAGCAAGCATGCGGCTGCCCTCCCCCCCCCTCTTTATATAGGGGCCTTGGGGGGCGCCGGCCCTAGGAGATGCAATCTCTAAGGGGGGCGGCGGCCAAGGGGTGGCTTCCCCCTCCCAAGCCAAGTGGGGGGCGTCCCCACACCTAGGGTTTCCCAACCCTAGGCGCAGGGGAGGCCCAAGGGGGGCGCACCAGCCCACCAGGGGCTGATTCCCCTTCCACTTCAGCCCATGGGGCCCTCCGGGATAGGTGGCCCCACCCGGTGGACCTCCGGGACCCTTTCGGTGGTCCCGGTACAATACCGGCGAACCCCGAAACCTTTCTGATGGCCGAAACTGGACTTCCTATATATAAATCTTTATCTCCGGACCATTCCGGAACTCCTCGTGACGTCCGGGATCTCATCCGGGACTCCGAACAACTTTCGGGTTACTGCATACTAATATCTCTACAACCCTAGCGTCACCGAACCTTAAGTGTGTAGACCCTACGGGTTCGGGAGACATGCAGACATGACCGAGATGCCTCTCCGGTCAATAACCAACAGCGGGATCTGGATACCCATGTTGGCTCCCACATGCTCCACGATGATCTCATCGGATGAACCACGATGTCGAGGATTCAATCAATCCGTATACAATTCCCTTTGTCAATCGGTACGTTACTTGCCCGAGACTCGATCGTCGGTATCCCAATTGTTGGAAATATGCCCTAGAGGCAATAATAAATTAGTTATTATTATATTTCCTTGTTCATGATAATCGTTTAATATCCATGCTAGAATTGTATTGATAGGAAACTCAGATACATGTGTGGATACATAGACAACACCATGTCCCTAGTAAGCCTCTAGTTGACTAGCTCGTTGATCAATAGATGGTTACGGTTTCCTAACCATGGACATTGGATGTCGTTGATAACGGGATCACATCATTAGGAGAATGATGTGATGGACAAGACCCAATCCTAAGCATAGCACCAGATCGTGTAGTTTGTATGCTAAAGCTTTTCTAATGTCAAGTATCATTTCCTTAGACCATGAGATTGTGCAACTCCCGGATACCGTAGGAATACTTTGGGTGTGCCAAACGTCACAACGTAACTGGGTGGCTATAAAGGTACATTACAGGTATCTCCGAAAGTGTCTGTTGGGTTGGCACGAATCGAGACTGGGATTTGTCACTCCGTGTAAACGGAGAGGTATCTCTGGGCCCACTCGGTAGACATCATTCATAATGTGCCACAATGTGATCAAGAGTGATCACGGATGATGTGTTATGGAACGAGTAAAAGAGACTTGCCGTAACCGAGATTGAACAAGTATCGGGATACCGACGATCGAATCTCGGGCAAGTAACATACCGATAGACAAAGGGAATTGTATACGGGATTGATTAAGTCCTTGACATCATGGTTCATCCGATGAGATCATCGTGGAACATGTGGGAGCCAACATGGGTATCCAGATCCCGCTGTTGGTTATTGACCGGAGAACGTCTCGGTCATGTCTGCATGTCTCCCGAACCCGTAGGGTCTACACACTTAAGGTTCGGTGACGCTAGGGTTATGGAGATATTAGTATGCGGTAACCCGAATGTTGTTCGGAGTCCAGGATGAGATCCCGGACATCACGAGGAGTTCCGGAATGGTCCGGAGGTAAAGAATTATATATAGGAAGTGCTGTTTCGGCCATCGGGACAAGTTTCGGGGTCATCGGTATTGTACCGGGACCACCGGAAGGGTCCCGGGGGTCCACCGGGTGGGGCCACCTGCCCCCGGGGGCCACATGGGCTGTAGGGGTTGTGCCTTGGCCTATATGGGCCAAGGGCACCAGCCCCAAGAGGCCCATGCGCCAAGAGATGGGAAAAAGGGGAGAGTCCTAAAAGGGGAAGGCACCTCCAAGGTGCCTTGGGGAGGATGGACTCCTCCCCACCCTTGGCCGCACCCTTCCTTGGAGGAAGGGGCAAGGGCTGCGCCTCCCCCTCTCCCTTGGCCCTATATATAGTGGGGAAAAAGGAGGAGCAAACCGATCTAAGGCCTGGCGCCTCCCTCTCCCTCCCGTGACACATCTACCTCCTCCCGCAGCGCTTAGCGAAGCCCTGTTGGAATCCCGCAACTTCCACCACGCCGTCGTGCTGCTGGATCTCCATCAACCTCTCCCTCTCCTTGCTGGATCAAGGCATGGGAGACGTCACGCTGTACGTGTGTTGAACGCGGAGGTGCCGTCCGTTCGGCGCTAGGATCATCGGTGATTTGAATCACGACGAGTACGACTCCATCAACCCCGTTCTCTTGAACGCTTCCGCGCGCGATCTACAAGGGTATGTAGATCCACTCCTCCCTCGTTGCTAGATGACTCCATAGATAGATCTTGGTGACACGTAGGAAAATTTTGAATTTATGCTACGTTCCCCAACAGTGGCATCATGAGCTAGGTCTATGCGTAGTTTCTATGCACGAGTAGAACACAAAGTAGTTGTGGGCGTATTTTGTCAATTTACTGCCGTTACTAGTCTTATCTTGATTCGGCGGCATCGTGGGATGAAGCAGCCCGGACCGACCTTACACGTACTCTTACGTGAGACTGGTTCCACCGACTGACATGCACTAGTTGCATAAGGTGGCTAGCGGGTGTCTGTCTCTCCCACTTTAGTCGGATCGGATTCGATGAAAAGGGTCCTTATGAAGGGTAAATAGCAATTGGCATATCACGTTGTGGTTTTGCGTAGGTAAGAAACGTTCTTGCTAGAAACCCATAGCAGCCACGTAAAACATGCAAACAACAATTAGAGGACGTCTAACTTGTTTTTGCAGGGTATGCTATGTGATGTGATATGGCCAAAAGGATGTGATGAATGATATATGTGATGTATGAGATTGATCATGTCTTGTAATAGGAATCACGACTTGCATGTCGATGAGTACATGATCATGGAGCCCCAGATGAGATCAAAGGAGCATATGATATTGGCCATATCATGTCACTATTATTTGATTGCATGTGATGTTTATCATGTTTATACATCTTATTTGCTTAGAACGACGGTAGTAAATAAGATGATCCCTCATTAAAATTCAAGAAGTGTTCTCCCCTAACTGTGCACCGTTGCTAAAGTTCGTCGTTTCGAAGCACCACGTGATGATCGGGTGTGATAGATCCTTACGTTCACATACAACGGGTGTAAGACAGTTTTACACATGCAAAACACTTAGGGTTAACTTGACGAGCCTAGCATGTACAGACATGGCCTCGGAACACAAGAGACCGAAAGGTCGAGCATGAGTCGTATGGTAGATACGATCAACATGAAGATGTTCACCGATGATGACTAGTCCGTCTCACGTGATGATCGGACACGGCCTAGTTGACTCGGATCATGTAATCACTTAGATGACTAGAGGGATTTCTATCTAAGTGGGAGTTCATAAGATAAACTTAATTATCTTGAACATAGTCAGAAGGTCTTCGCAAATTATGCCGTAGCTCGCGCTTCAGTTCTACTGTTTATTTATGTTCCTAGAGAAATTTAGTTGAAAGTTGATAGTAGCAGTTATGCGGACTAGGTCCGTAAACTGAGGATTGTCCTCATTGCTTCATAGAAGGCTTATGTCCTTAATGCACCGCTCAGTGTGCTAAACCTCGAACGTCGTCTGTGGATGTTGCGAACATCTGACATACACGTTTTGATGACTACATGATAGTTCAGTGCGTAATGCTAAATGGTTTAGAATTGAGGCACCAAAGACGTTTTTGAAACGTCGCGAAACATATGAGATGTTTCTGAAGGGCTGAAATTGGGATTTCAGGCTCGTGCCCACGTCAAGAGGTATAAGACCTCCGACGATTTTCTCACTGCAAACTAAGGGAGAAAACTCAATTGTTGAGCTTGTGCTCAGATTGTCTGAGTACAACAATCATTTGAATCAAGTGGGAGTTGATCTTCCAGATGAAGATAGTGATGTTTCTCCGAAGTCATTACCACCAAGCTGCTAGAGCTTCGTGATGAACTATAATATATCAGGGACATATATGATGATCCTTGAGATATTCTCGATGTTTGACACCACGAAAGTAGAAATCAAGAAGGAGCATCAATTGTTGATGGTTGGTGAAACCACTAGTTTCAAGAAGGGCAAGGGCAAGGATACTTCATGAAACGGCAATTCAGCTGCTGCTCTAGTGAAGAAACCCAAGTTGAACCCAAACCCGAGACTAAGTGCTTCTGTAATAAGGGGAACAGCCACTGGAGCAGAATTACCCTAGATACTTGGTAGATGAGAAGGCTGGCAAGGTCGATAGAAGTATATTGGATATACATTGTGTTGATGTATTACTAGTACTCCTAGTAGCACCAGGGTATTAGATACCGGTTGTCTAAGTGTTAGTAACTCGAAATAAAAGCTACGGAATAAACGGAGACTAGCTAAAGGGTGAGCTGACGATATGTGTTGGAAGTGTTTCCAATGTTGATATGATCAAGCATCGCACGCTCCCTCTACCATCGAGATTGGTATTAAAACCTAAATAATTGTTATTTGGTGTTTGCGTTGAGCATAGACATGATTGGATTATGTCTATCGCAATACGGTTATTCATTTAAGGAGAATAATGGTTACTCTGTTTATTTGAATAATACCTTCAATGGTCTTACACCTAAAATGAATGGTTTATTGAATCTCGATCGTAGTGATACACATGTTCATGCCAAAAGATAGTAATGATAGTACCACCTACTTGTGGCACTGCCACATAAGTCATATCGGTATAAAACGCATGAAGAAGCTCCATGTTGATGGATCTTTGGGCTCACTCGGTTTTGAAAAGTTTGAGACATGCGAACCATGTCTATTGGTGTATATGCATGAAGAAACTCCATGCAAATGGACCGTTTGGACTCACTTGATTTTGAATCAGTTGAGACATGCAAGTCATACCACATGGGCAAGATGACTGAAAGCCTCGTTTTTCAGTAAAATGGAACTAGAAAGCAACTTGTTGGAAGTAATACATTTTGATGTGTGCAATCCAATGAGTGCTGAGGCATGTAGTGGATATCGTTATGTTCTTACTTCACAGATGACTTGAGTAGATGTTGAGTATATTTACTTAATGAATCACGAGTCTGAATTATTGAAAGGTTCAAGTAATTTCAGGGTGAAGTTGAAAGATCGTCGTGACAAGAGGATAAAATATCTATGATATGATCATAGAGATGAATATCTGAATTACGAGTTTTGCTCAGAATTAAGACATTGTGGAAATTGTTTCACAACTAATACAGCCTGGAACACCATAGTGTGATGGTGTGTCCGAACATCATAACTGCACCCTATTGGATATGATGCATACCATGATGTCTCTTATCGAATTACCACGATAGTTTATGGGTTAGGCATTAGAGACAACCACATTCACTTTAAATAGGGCACCACGTAATTCCGATGAGACGACACCATATGAACTATGGTTTAGAGAAACCTAAGCTGTCATTTCTTAAAAGTTTGGGGCTGTGACGCTTATGTGAAAAAGTTTCAGACTGATAAGCTCGAACCCAAAGTGGATAAATGCATCTTCATAGGTCACCCAAAACAATTGGGTATACCTCCTGTCTCAGATCCGAAAGCAATAAGGGATTGTTTCTAGAATCGGTCCTTTCTCGAGGAAAAGTTTCTCTCGAAAGAATTGAGTGGGAGGATGGTGGAGACTTGATGAGGTTATTGAACCGTCTCTTCAATTAGTGTGTGGCAGGGCACAGGAAGCTGTTCCTGTGGCACCTACACCAATTGAAGTGGAAGCTTATGATAGTGATCATGAAACTTCAGATCAAGTCACTACCAAACCTCGTGGGATGACAAGGATGCGTACTACTTCAGAGTGGTACGTAATCCTGTCTTGGAAGTCATGTTGCTAGACAACAATGAACCTATGAGCTATGGAGAAGCGATGGTGGGCCTGGATTCCAAAATGGCTCGAGGCCATACAATCCGAGAGAGGATCCATATATGAAAACAAAGTGTAGACTTTGGGAGAACTACTTGATGGTCGTAAGGCTGTTAGGTACATATGGATTTTAAAAGGAAGACGGACAATGATGGTAAATATCACCATTAAGTAAGCTCGACTTGTCGTTAAGATTTTTCCGACAAGTTCAAGGAGTTGACTACGGTGAGACTTTCTCACTCGTAGCGATGCTAAGAGTCTGTTGGAATTATATTAGCAATTACTGCATTATTTATGAAATCTTGCAGATAGGATGTCAAAACATTGTTTCCTCGACGATTTTCTTGAGGAAAGGTTGTATGTGATACAACCGGAAGGTTTTGTCAATCCTGAAAGATGCTAATAAGTATGCAAAGCTCCAGCAATCCTTCTAAGGACTGGAGTAAGCATCTCGGAGTTGGAATGTATGCTTTGATGATGATCAAAGATTTTGGGTGTATACAAAGTTTATGAGAAACTTGTATTTCCAAAGAAGTGAGTGGGAGCACTATAGAATTTCTGATAAGTATATGTTGACAACATATTGTTGATCAGAAATGACGTATAATTTCTGGAAAGCATATAGGGTTATTTGGAAAGTATTTTTCAATGGAAAGCCTGGATTAAGCTACTTGAACGTTGAGCATCAAGATCTATAAGGATAGATCAAAACGCTTAATGGTACTTTCAAATGAGCACATACCTTGACATGATCTTGAAGGTGTTAAAGATGGATCAGTCAAAGAAGGAGTTCTTGCCTGAGTTGTAAGGTATGAGGTTAATACTTAAAGCTCGACCACGGCAGAATAGAGAGAAAGGACGAAGGTCGTCCCCTATGCTTAAGACATAGGCTCTACAGTATGCTATGTTGTGTACCGCACCTGAAATGTGCCTTGCCATGAGTCAGTCAAGGGGTACAAGAGTGATCTAAGAATGGATCACAGGACAGCGGTCAAAGTTATCCTTAGTAACTAGTGGACTAAGGAATTTTCTCAATTATGGAGGTGGTAAAAGAGTTCGTCGTAAAGGGTTACGCCGATACAAACTTTGACACTAATCCAGATTATTCTGAGTAGTAAACTGGATTCGTATAGTAGAACAGTTATTTGAAATGGCTCCAAATATAGCGTAGTAGCTGCATCTACAAGATGACATAGAGATTTGCGAAGTACATATGGACCTGAATGTTTCAGACCCGTTGACTAAAATCTCTCTCACAAGCAACATGATCAAACCCAGAACTCATTGAGTGCTAATCACATAGTGATGTGAACTAGATTATTGACTCTAGTAAACTCTTTGGATGTTAGTCACATGGGGATGTGACCTTGAGTGTTAATCACATATCGATGTGAACTAGATTATTGACTCTAGTGCAAGTGGGAGACTGTTGGAAATATGCCCTAGAGGCAATAACAAATTAGTTATTATTATATTTCCTTGTTCATGATAATCGTTTATTATCCATGCTAGAATTGTATTGATAGGAAACTCAGATACATGTGTGGATACATAGACAACACCATGTCCCTAGTAAGCCTCTAGTTGACTAGCTCGTTGATCAATAGATGGTTACGGTTTCCTAACCATGGACATTGGATGTCGTTGATAACGGGATCACATCATTAGGAGAATGATGTGATGGACAAGACCCAATCCTAAGCATAGCACCAGATCGTGTAGTTCGTATGCTAAAGCTTTTCTAATGTCAAGTATCATTTCCTTAGACCATGAGATTGTGCAACTCCCGGATACCGTAGGAATACTTTGGGTGTGCCAAATGTCACAACGTAACTGGGTGGCTATAAAGGTACATTACAGGTATCTCCGAAAGTGTCTGTTGGGTTGGCACGAATCGAGACTGGGATTTGTCACTCCGTGTAAACGGAGAGGTCTATCTGGGCCACTCGGTAGGACATTATCATAATGTGCACAATGTGATCAAGGAGTTGATCACGGGATGATGTGTTATGGAACGAGTAAAAGAGACTTGCCGGTAACGAGATTGAACAAGGTATCGGGATACCGACGATCGAATCTCGGGCAAGTGTCGTACCGATAGACAAAGGGAATTGTATACGGGATTGATTAAGTCCTTGACATCGTGGTTCATCCGATGAGATCATCGTGGAACATGTGGGAGCCAACATGGGTATCCAGATCCCGCTGTTGGTTATTGACCGGAGAACGTCTCGGTCATGTCTGCTTGTCTCCCGAACTCGTAGGGTCTACACACTTAAGGTTCGATGACGCTAGGGTTATAAAGGAAGTTTGTATGTGGTAACTGAATGTTGTTCGGAGTCCCGGATGATATCCCGGACGTCACGAGGAGTTCCGGAATGGACCGGAGGTAAAGATTTATATATGGGAAGTCCTGTTTCGGCCATCGGGACAAGTTTCGGGGTTATCGGTATTGTACCGGGACCACCGGAAGGGTCCCGGGGGCCCACCGGGTGGGGCCACCTGCGCCGGGGGGCCACATGGGCTATAGGGGGTGCGCCTTGGCCTACATGGACCAAGGGAACCAGCCCCAAGGGGCCCATGCGCCTAGGGTTTCACAAAAGGGAAGAGTCCCAATAGTGGAAGGCACCTCCTAGGTGCCTTGGGGGGAGGGAAACCTCCCTGGCCGCCGCCCCCCCTAGGAGATTGGATCTCCTAGGGCCGGCGCCCCCCTGGCCCTCCTATATATAGCGGGGGAAGGAGGGATTTTCATCAATGCCTTTGGTTGCCTCCTTCTCCCTCTCCAACACCTCTTCCTCCTCTCCCGCGGTGCTTGGCGAAGCCCTGCAGGATAGCCACGCTCCTCCATCACCACCACGCCGTTGTGCTGCTGCTGGATGGAGACTTCCTCAACCTCTCCCTCTCTCCTTGCTGGATCAAGGCATGGGAGACGTCACCGGGCTGTACGTGTGTTGAACGCGGAGGTGCCGTCCGTTCGGCGCTAGGATCATCGGTGATTTGAATCACCACGAGTACGACTCCATCAACCCCGTTCTCTTGAACGCTTCCGCGCGCGATCTACAAGGGTATGTAGATCCACTCCTCCCTCGTTGCTAGATGACTCCATAGATAGATCTTGGTGACACGTAGGAAAATTTTGAATTTATGCTACGTTCCCCAACAGTGGCATCATGAGCTAGGTCTATGCGTAGTTTCTATGCACGAGTAGAACACAAAGTAGTTGTGGGCGTTGATTTTGTCAATTTACTTGCCGTCACTAGTCTTATCTTGATTCGGTGGCATCGTGGGATGAAGCAGCCCGGACCGACCTTACACGTACTCTTACGTGAGACTGGTTCCACCGACAAACATGCACTAGTTGCATAAGGTGGCTGGCGGGTGTCTGTCTCTCCCACTTTAGTCGGATCGGATTCGATGAACAGGGTCCTTATGAAGGGTAAATAGCAATTGGCATATCACGTTGTGGTCTTTGCGTAGGTAAGAAACGTTCTTGCTAGAAACCCATAGCAGCCACGTAAAACATGCAAACAACAATTAGAGGACGTCTAACTTGTTTTTGCAGGGTATGCTATGTGATGTGATATGGCCAAAAGGATGTGATGAATGATATATGTGATGTATGAGATTGATCATGTTCTTGTAATAGGAATCACGACTTGCATGTCGATGACGTGACAAGATGATCATGGAGCCCCAAGATGGAGATCAAAGGAGCTATATGATATTGGCCATATCATATCACTATTATTTGATTGCATGTGATGTTTATCATGTTTATACATCTTATTTGCTTAGAACGACGGTAGTAAATAAGATGATCCCTCATTAAAATTTCAAGAAGTGTTCTCCCCTAACTGTGCACCGTTGCTAAAGTTCGTCGTTTCGAAGCACCACGTGATGATCGGGTGTGATAGATCCTTACGTTCACATACAACGGGTGTAAGACAGTTTTACACATGCAAAACACTTAGGGTTAACTTGACGAGCCTAGCATGTGTATAGACATGGCCTCGGAACACAGAAGACTGAAAGGTCGAGCATGAGTCATATGGTAGATACGATCAACATGAAGATGTTCACCGATGATGACTAGTCCGTCTCACGTGATGATCGGACACGGCCTAGTTGACTCGGATCATGTAATCACTTAGATGACTAGAGGGATTTCTATCTAACTGGGAGTTCATAAGATAAACTTAATTATCTTGAACATAGTCAGAAGGTCTTCGCAAATTATGCCGTAGCTCGTGCTTCAGTTCTACTGTTTATTTATGTTCCTAGAGAAATTTAGTTGAAAGTTGATAGTAGCAGTTATGCGGACTAGGTCCGTAAACTGAGGATTGTCCTCATTGCTTCATAGAAGGCTTATGTCCTTAATGCACCGCTCAGTGTGCTAAACCTCGAACGTCGTCTGTGGATGTTGCGAACATCTGACATACACGTTTTGATGACTACATGATAGTTCAGTGCGTAATGCTAAATGGTTTAGAATTGAGGCACCAAAGACGTTTTTGAAACGTCGCGAAACATATGAGATGTTTCAAGGGCTGAAATTGGGATTTCAGGCTCGTGCCCATGTCAAGAGGTATAAGACCTCCGACGATTTTCTCAGCCTGCAAACTAAGGGAGAAAAGCTCAATTGTTCAGCTTGTGCTCAGATTGTCTGAGTACAACAATCATTTGAATCAAGTGGGAGTTGATCTTCCAGATAAGATAGTGATGTTTCTCCGAAGTCATTACCACCAAGCTGCTAGAGCTTCGTGATGAACTATAATGTATCGGGGACATATATGATGATCCCTGAGATATTCGCGATGTTTGACACCACGAAAGTAGAAATCAAGAAGGAGCGTCAATTGTTGATGGTTAGTAAAACCACTAGTTTTAAGAAGGGCAAGAAGGGATACTTCATGAAACGGCAATTCAGCTGCTGCTCTAGTGAAGAAACCCAAGGTTGAACCCAAACCCGAGACTAAGTGCTTCTGTAATAAAGGGAACAGCCACTGGAGCAGAATTACCCTAGATACTTGGTAGATGAGAAGGCTGGCAAGGTCGATAGAAGTATATTGGATATACATTGTGTTGTGTGTACTTTACTAGTACTCCTAGTAGCACCAGGGTATTAGATACCGGTTCGGTTGCTAAGTGTTAGTAACTCGAAATAAAAGCTACGGAATAAACGGAGACTAGCTAAAAGTGAGCTGACGATATGTGTTGGAAGTGTTTCCAATGTTGATATGATCAAGCATCGCACGCTCCCTCTACCATCGAGATTGGTATTAAAACCTAAATAATTGTTATTTGGTGTTTGCGTTGAGCATAGACATGATTGGATTATGTCTATCGCAATACGGTTATTCATTTAAGGAGAATAATGGTTACTCTGTTTATTTGAATAATACCTTCAATGGTCTTACACCTAAAATGAATGGTTTATTGAATCTCGATCGTAGTGATACACATGTTCATGCCAAAAGATAGTAATGATAGTACCACCTACTTGTGGCACTGCCACTAAGTCATATCGGTATAAAACGCATGAAGAAGCTCCATGTTGATGGATCTTTGGGCTCACTCGTTTTGAAAAGTTTGAGACATGCGAACCATGTCTATTGGTGTTATGCATGAAGAAACTCCATGCAAATGGACCGTTTGACTCACTTGATTTTGAATCACTTGAGACATGCAAATCATACCACATGGGCAAGATGACTGAAAGCCTCGTTTTTCAGTAAAATGGAACTAGAAAGCAACTTGTTGGAAGTAATACATTTTGATGTGTGCAGTCCAATGAGTGCTGAGGCATGTAGTGGATATCGTTATGTTCTTACTTCACAGATGATTTGAGTAGATGTTGAGTATATTTACTTGATGAATCACGAGTCTGAATTATTGAAAGGTTCAAGTAATTTCAGGGTGAAGTTGAAAGATCATCGTGACAAGAGGATAAAAGATCTATGATATGATCATAGAGATGAATATCTGAATTACGAGTTTGGCACAGAATTAAGACATTGTGGAAATTGTTTCACAACTAATACAGCCTGGAACACCATAGTGTGATGGTGTGTCCGAACATCATAACTGCACCCTATTGGATATGATGCATACCATGATGTCTCTTATCGAATTACCATGATAGTTTATGGGTTAGGCATTAGAGACAACCACATTCACTTTAAATAGGGCACCACGTAATTCCGATGAGATGACACCGTATGAACTATGGTTTAGAGAAACCTAAGCTGTCATTTCTTAAGTTTGGGGCTGCGACGCTTATGTGAAAAAGTTTCAGGCTGATAAGCTCGAACCCAAAGCGGATAAATGCATCTTCATAGGACACCCAAAACAGTTGGGTATACCTCCTGTCTCAGATCCGAAAGCAATAAGGGATTGTTTCTAGAATCGGGTCCTTTCTCGAGGAAAAGTTTCTCTCGAAAGAATTGAGTGGGAGGATGGTGGAGACTTGATGAGGTTGTTGAACCGTCTCTTCAACTAGTGTGTGGCAGGGCACAGGAAGTTGTTCCTGTGGCACCTACACCAATTGAAGTGGAAGCTTATGATAGTGATCATGAAACTTCAGATCAAGTCACTACCAAACCTCGTGGGATGACAAGGATGCGTACTACTTCAGAGTGGTACGTAATCCTGTCTTGGAAGTCATGTTGCTAGACAACAATGAACCTACGAGCTATGGAGAAGCGATGGTGGGCCCGGATTCCGATAAATGGCTCGAGGCCATAAAATCCGAGAGAGGATCCATATATGAAAACAAAGTGTAGACTTTGGGAGAACTACTTGATGGTCGTAAGGCTGTTAGGTACATATGGATTTTAAAAGGAAGACGGACAATGATGGTAGGTTCACTCATTAAGAAAGCTCGACTTGTCGTTAAGATGTTTTCCGACAAGTTCAAGGAGTTGACTACGATGAGACTTTCTCACTCGTAGCGATGCTAAGAGTCTGTTGGAATTATATTAGCAGTTACTGCATTATTTATGAAATCTTGCAGATAGGATGTCAAAACATTGTTTCCTCGACGATTTTCTTGAGGAAAGGTTGTATGTGATACAACCGAAGGTTTTGTCAATCCTGAAAGATGCTAACAAGTATGCAAAGCTCCAGCAATCCTTCTAGGACTGGAGTAAGCATCTCGGAGTTGGAATGTATGCTTTGATGATGATCAAAGATTTTGGGTTTATACAAAGTTTATGAGAAACTTGTATTTCCAAAGAAGTGAGTGGGAGCACTATAGAATTTCTGATATATGTTGTTGACATATTGTTGATCAGAAATGACGTAGAATTTCTGGAAAGCATATAGGGTTATTTGGAAAGTATTTTTCAATGGAAAGCCTGGATTAAGCTACTTGAACATTGAGCATCAAGATCTATAAGGATAGATCAAGCTTAATGGTACTTTCAAATGAGCACATACCTTGACATGATCTTGAAGGTGTTCAAGATGGATCAGTCAAGAAGGAGTTCTTGCCTGAGTTGTAAGGTATGAAGTTAAGACTTAAAGCTCGACCACGGCAGAATGAGAGAGAAAGGACGAAGGTCGTCCCCTATGCTTAAGACATAGGCTCTACAGTATGCTATGCTGTGTACCGCACCTGAAATGTGCCTTGCCATGAGTCAGTCAAGGGGTACAAGAGTGATCTAAGAATGGATCACAGGACAGCGGTCAAAGTTATCCTTAGTAACTAGTGGACTAAGGAATTTTCTCGATTATGGAGGTGGTAAAAGAGTTCGTCGTAAAGGGTTACGCCGATGCAAACTTTGACACTAATCCAGATTATTCTGAGTAGTAAACTGGATTCGTATAGTAGAACAGTTATTTGAATGGCTCCAAATATAGCGTAGTAGCTGCATCTACAAGATGACATAGAGATTTGCGAAGTACATATGGACCTGAATGTTTCAGACCCGTTGACTAAAACCTCTCTCACAAGCAACATGATCAAACCCAGAACTCATTGAGTGCTAATCACATAGTGATGTGAACTAGATTATTGACTCTAGTAAACTCTTTGGATGTTAGTCACATGGGGATGTGACCTTGAGTGTTAATCACATATCGATGTGAACTAGATTATTGACTCTAGTGCAAGTGGGAGACTGTGGAAATATGCCCTAGAGGCAATAATAGTTATTATTATATTTCCTTGTTCATGATAATCGTTTATTATCCATGCTAGAATTGTATTGATAGGAAACTCAGATACATGTGTGGATACATAGACAACACCATGTCCCTAGTAAGCCTCTAGTTGACTAGCTCGTTGATCAATGATGGTTACGGTTTCCTAACCATGGACATTGGATGTTTTGATAACGGGATCACATCATTAGGAGAATGATGTGATGGACAAGACCCAATCCTAAGCATAGCACAAGATCGTGTAGTTCGTGCTAAAGCTTTTCTAATGTCAAGTATCATTTCCTTAGACCATGAGATTGTGCAACTCCCGGATACCGTAGGATACTTTGGGTGTGCCAAACGTCACAACGTAACTGGGTGGCTATAAGACGGTGACTACGTACTCCAAAGTGTCTGGTTCGGGAGTTGCACAATCTCATGGTCTAAGGAAATGATACTTGACATTCAGAAAAGCTACAGCAAACGAACTACACGATCTTTGAGCTATGCTTAGGATTGGGTCTTGTCCATCACATCATTTCTAATGATGTGATCCCGTTATCAATGACATCCAATGTCCATAGTCAGGAAACCATGACTATCTTTTGATCAACGAGCTAGTCAACTAGAGGCTCACTAGGGACGTGTTATGGTCTATGTATTCACACATGTATTACGATTTCCGGATAACATAATTATAGTATGAACAATAGACAATTATCATAAACAAAGAAATATAATAATAACCATTTTATTATTGCCTCTAGGGCATATTTCCAACATCCGCCGCTTCCGCTCTGCGTCGTTCTTCCTCTTCGCTCTCACGGTAGACGGCCGCAAGGGCCGCCTGGTAGGCGTCCTCCGCCGCCTGGTCCTCCTTGCGGACGACCAGCGGCGTTGGCCTCCGGTCGACCTCGCGCACGCCCTGGCGCCTCGCCTCCTCGTGCTCGAAGGCGAACCACCTCGCCCAGTTGGGCGAGTCGGTTGCGTAGGTGGAGTCGCGGCGCTGCTCCGCCGTCAGCAGAGCCCGCCGGCGCCGCACCTCCTCCGCGTGAGCACGAGCCGACCGCGGCGCCGCCGGCACTGGGATCCTATCTGGATCCAGATGCCAGTCGTGCGGCAGCGTCACATCGGGATACGGCAGCGGTTGGCGGTTCTGCCGGTGCCACTCTGCCTGGTGCACTGGCACGCTGACGCGCTGCCTCTGCCGGCGAGGCGCCGGCGGGGGTGGGAGAACTCAGAGGGAAAGGGGTGGCGGGGGACTTGCCCTTGGCCTTGCTGCCGCTGGCGCCGGAGAAGAGGCCCATCGTCGCTGTGGTTGCGGTGGCTAGGGTTTGCCGGCGACGAGGGAGCAAGGGTGGGCAGATGGGGACGGCGAGTTTGGATGAGGACGGCCGCCGCACGGTCGGCTTAAAAAGGACGAGCGCCGTCGCTGACGCGTGGGCCCGTCGTCATAAATTAAGCTGACCGCGTGGGCAGCGGGATAGTTGGACGGCCGCCATGTGGGGAACGGCAGACAGCGAGAAGGACGCGAAGCGTCCGTTCGGTGTCCGCGCCGACGCATTTGGGGCGCAAATGCGTCGGCACCGACGCGACGCGGACGTTATTTGGGTTTGGGTCGGTGCGTTGGGCCTCCACTTTTGTCTGCGCCGACCCAAATGAACGCAGGCGGACCAAATGGGTCGGTCCTTTTGAGTTGCTCTCGGTGCTTGTTTGTGGTTGTTTTCTGCTTTTGAACTGACGTGCGAACCAGTGAGACACTAACCAAGTGACTGTACCCATGTTATTTTTAAGCCATTGTTTCACCTAGCGCTTTGGCCTGCATGCGAACCTCCCGATAAAAAGTTCACGTTGACAGGCTCTGGACGTGGACGCGACCAGTTTTCATTTCGGTAAAGTTTAAAACAGGTTCGTGTCCAGGTCTGTCATCTGGTTCTGCCGCGGGATGCGAATTGTGATGCGCCATGTTATTCTCGCCTTGCGAATACGAGTGCGGTCGGTTCCAGTGTGGTTTCGTATTGTGTCTGCGGCAGAGGGTGAGAACGATTCAGGGGCTTTATGCGGTGCTATTCTTCTTGCGTGGCTCGAGTGTGGACATGAATGGTTCATTCTACCGTTGGTCAAGTTTTGCCTTACGATCCATGTTATATCTTTCTATGTTATATGGTATGCTATGTTGCCGTGCGTTCTTGTAACATGTTACGCTGGGGTCGCTTTCTTGATATTTAGTTGCTCTCCGTTCTATCGCTGGGATGTCGGGTCTAAGAGTTCATTGTGGCGCATGTCGTTGATTATGTTGCAGCGACAGTGCCACTTCGCGCCGCGAGGGGGATCGTACGGCGTTTTTTGTTCCTTGTGCCAGTGCTTTTTTTAGGGCTCGTCACAGTCTAGTCACTGTGTTTCGTCACGGTGAGGACTGGTGATCGCTCTGACGACTTTAGTGCTAGATTTGGAGTGTGCGGAACTAGACGGCTTGTACTGGTGAGACAGCCATAATGCTGAGCAGTCTCGTTCATGTCTGATAAATTACTAGTCCTCTGTGAACGCATCGTGCTTGTCTGGTACTTTCTCGTCTCTGATTTAATTTCTCTCGCTCGAATTATTACTCTGTTACTATACCTTGTGATCCGTGCGTTGAATGGTTTCTGTATTATTACCTGTGGTCGTGGAAGCGCGAGGGGCGATCATGTTTTCCCCGCTCGCTCCGGTCGAGGGCACACTGGTGGTGTGCGTAGACCGATGTCCGCTAATGGGCGTCGGAGATCGGTGGCCGCGCGCGTCTGGCACGCGGGCCGGTTTTCGGCCGCCGGCCGGAGGGGTGGCTCGTCACGATGCTGACATACGTCTTTCGGCGTCTGTTTCGTTGCTGCCTTACTAGTTCGTTCGCAATGTCTAGTCGGGTTTTATCGGACCCGGCTCCAAGGAGCCGCGTAGTCGCACGGACGCAGTCGTTCAGCTTGGGGCGCCGGCGGAGCGTGCGTGTGTCGCGGATAGGCGGGTTCAGAGGCAGCCGCGGCGCGGAGCGCGTGGGCGGGCGGCTGGCTTGGGTGCGTGGCTGGAGTGGTCCTCTGCTTTCGTTGGGTAGTCGCCCAGGGGGCCCAGGGCTAGGCGTATTTCTTAGGTCTTCTGTGATGTAATACCCGGCCCCTGAATATTTTTTTCGTCATGTTGATGTTTGAGTAGAACGTGCTGTGTTTTTATTCACTATCAGATATGTCTAGGCCTACCTTGGTTACACATGTAAGTCGGCGCTGTTCGTTGTTAGACAGTGTCCTCGGGATGTCTGCCGCACTTTAGCGTCTGGCCGGCGCTGGCGGGGCGGTGGCGCACGATGTGTGACATGCTCTACCGATGGTCAGCTGCAGTTTGCTCTGACTGTTTTTGTGGTGATCACGCTCGGTGCTGGTAGCCGCGAGCGCTGGCGTATATGAGGGCGTATCCGATCCAATGATCAACCGTCGCGCTTGCGCAAGACGGCAGTGCAGTCAGTGCGTGCGTGGTGGGCCTCGTGTGTGCGTTGACAACACAACACGGTACCCCACGCGTAGACGGAAGAGCCAAGCCAGAACCGCGGATTGGCACGCCAAAATTCTTGCCGCAGCGCACGCATACGTACACGGCTGATTGAAGTATAGGTAATCGCACGGCTGGCTGCAAGAAGGATAAAGAAACTGCAGAGCAAACGGCATGCTGACATGTACATGTCACATTGTCGCTCGCGTTCCGGAGACTGAGCCTGCGTGAACCGAGCCGTCAACAACGAGTCCCGACATGGACGAGGTCACAGGAACCCACCCGCCACGCAAATCCGGTGGCCGGAGCAGGCCCGGGGAACGCGAGGAGGAGCGCGCGGCCAGCTGCCGTCGGCGTCGCTCGCCGGCTGAATTTTCATCTCCATCTCGCGATCAAAGTACGCTGCGAGGAGCAAACGTGGCTGGGAGCGGCCGCAGATTCGCAAGTAGCGGATAAGCGAGACTGCGAGAACGACGTTGGCTTTGCACTCCCGTGGTGTGGCGCGCGGGAACCGTCGCTGCTGCTGCTCGCACTCCCGTCCTCATGGGGAGGGACGATGGTCTACCACCACCACCAGTGGCTGTTACTGTTAACTTTCGCCCCTTGCTTGCTTTACGATCACATGGTGTAAAATAGCAGAAACCATTCATACATAGCATGCAAATAAGTGTAGTACAACAATAGTTTAAATTCAACGAGATTAACCGGATGTTCAAAGTTTAATTTTTTTTTTTTTTTTTCTGTTATATATTTTTGTTCATTTTTTTTTTTCTTGTTTTTTTTTTTTTCTGTTTAATAAATTGTTACTGTTAACTTTCGCCCCTTGCTTGCTTTACGATCACATGGTGTAAAATAGCAGAAACCATTCATACATAGCATGCAAATAAGTGTAGTACAACAATAGTTTAAATTCAACGAGATTAACCGGATGTTCAACAAGTTTTTCATGAACGAATCGTCCCACATATGCTGTCCCTACAGCTTCATCCAACAGTCTATGTGCATAAATGGTCGTCCATCTATCTTGTGATACATCACGGCAGCGCGTGAGGAATACACAGTGTGGAGAGCAATACGAAATGAATCAATCAACAAGTTGAGCAAGAAGAAGAAAAACTCTTACGATCTCCTCCTCTGCCGGGCGCAATGGCCACCTTGCCTTCAGCATATCAACCGCGCCACAAAACTTGGTGACGGAGATCTGGATGACGTACCATGTTACGATAACGACTTCACATTCCTATCATAGATGATGTACATGTCGTAGGGCGCAATGTGCTTTTGCACGTGAAACGATTCATGCACTTACTGCTAGAAGCCTCCCCCTCCCCCTCTGCTCCTGCCTACGAAACACATGGACACGGCCGACCACGCATAGCACAACAACTCATCCTTCATGGCAAAGAGCAGGGGCGGAGACAGTGGGGTGCGAGCAGGGGTCAGACACCCCCCCCCATCCTCCCCCCCCCCCCCCCCCCGAATGTTCGTCAAGTATTTGTACTACGGTATATAGTAGCGACGTACTCCTCATTATTGTACTCCCATTTGAAGCTAATGGACCAATATTGCAGCCCAAAGGCCCAACACAGATAACCGCTAATTGTACTAGCCGCATCGTGAAAATAGGCACAGTTACAGCCGTCGATCTAGTAGTCAGTTTCCCTCTTGGTTTTGTTGGTGGCTTCGTGTGCCCATGCGCCATCGCCTCTCGGCCTTCGCTGCTTCTTTCGGCACCGCAGGAGCACAGGGCATTCCAAGCTTCTACTCCGGTGATTGATTCTTCGGCTGCTTCATCAACTGATGTTGGCATCGCATCATACTACATCAATTTCAAGGTATGTCACCAAAGTAGTAGTACAACAACGAACTGCCGGTGGATTTGCCAGATCTAACACACATGATGACAAATTTAAATTCTTGGTGAATTAGTGGTTTGATCTGCAAATTATATGTGGAACATTACAATTTCGAAAGCTTTTTTTTTTTGCAATTTCGAAAGCTAATTTCACTCTTTGTTTAAGGTTTCAATGATTGGAGTATATACGAAGAGGAGGGATACAGCTAAAGTAGATTTATTTTTATAAGAAGGCGTACTTTCAGCTCAAATATCATGCTACCAAAAATATAAATCCGTACATACATGCTAAAGCTAATATTAAACCAACAAAATTGTATCTTGTTAGTATTATCAAATGGGTTATCAAATATATATTGTTGTGCATCCATATCAATGCTACTTTTGAGGCTAAATAGTTATATTGTGTCCCTTAAGCCATTATTATTTTTCTCGCCCCCCTCATGTCCGAATCCTGGCTCCGCCCCTGGCAGAGAGATATCAGCTCTGACATGGCTACCTGGGATCAATTCCAGGTGATTAATTACGTATTCCCTGTAAAGAAATATAAAAGGGAGTGCATGTGGCGCTCACCGATGCTTCTTTCACCATTGCTCCCCCTCTTATTGAACAACCGAAGAATCTCCGACGAAAAGTCAAGAAACAGAAGAGTCGGCGACTCGGCGCAGAAGCTAGCGGAAGTCCTTGGGAAATAATGGACGGTAACTGTGGATGGATTCCACATGGTGCGTCCTTACTGAAATGCAACTTGTTTTGTCGATTCGAACTGACTTTTGAGTGCCTCGTCTGCTTGTTTGTGTGTTTGTTTTCTGCTTTTGAACTGACGTGCGAGCCAGTGATGCTCTAACCGAGTGACTGTACCCATGTTACTGTAAGCCATTGTTTTACATAGCGCTTTGGCATGCATGCGTACCACCCAGTAAAAAGTTCACGTTGACAGGTTCTGGACGTGGAGGCAACCCGTTCTCATTTCGGTAAAGTTTAAAACAGTTTGCCACCACACCGCAGAGCTAATGGTTCACCCCTGGGCAGAACATAGAGCCGGTGGTTTCTACTTTGATTTTTTTTTAAATCCTGAATGGACTTTTAAAAATGTTCTAGTATTATTTTTTAGTATTCATGTGGATGCATGTGAAACCATGTTCACCTAGGTATTTTCGATTAACATGCCCCAAGATTATTTCAGAATCCGTCGTCATTTTGGCTATGTTTACATCCAAGCGGTGTCGTGCACACGCATGCCAAAGGAAAATCGATGTCAATTTTGCTGGTGCTACAAGCATATGATGTACCAGCAAATATGGCACGTGAAATTTGCACCAGAGTATTTCATTTGAGATCTTTTCACCCTTCTTATCAGACATCTCGAGCCCGACACGACCACCTGGAATCAATTCCGGGTGGTTAAGTACGGGTGGCGCTCACCGATGCAGCTTTCACCATGGTCTCCTCGCTTATACTACCTCCGTCCTGATTTGTTGGCCCCTTTGTATTTTATGTCAAATTTTGATCATATATTTAACTAACAAAATATAAAATGTTACTGCATGTCATGAAAAATTATATCATTTGGATTCGTATTCGAACATAGTTTTCGATGATACTATTCTTATTATGTATAATTTACATTTTATTAGTTAAAATCATGATCGAAGTTTGACCCTAAATACGAGGGGACTAGTAAATCAGGATAGAGGTAGTACTATATTGAACCGCCGAAGTATCTCCCACAAAATATATTTTTAAGAAACACATAAGAATCGGCGACTCGCCGCAGGAGCTAGCTAGCCTAGGTCGTTGGAAAATAATGGATGGTATCTACGGATGGACTTCACATGGTGCGTCCTTACTTAAACTAGAAAAACGTCCGTGCGTTGCAACGGGGCCACATTAACTTTAAGAGTTCAATATTAATTATGTTAATAATACATTTAATATTCTCATACATATCAAGTGACACTGGCGACCTTTTTTGCAAATTTAGCAACAGGCTCAGTTGCAACGGACTCTTTATACATATCAGGCAACTCGCTACTAATTAAACTACAACTATGGCTACCAATATTTTTTTGTCAATTTAGCTCAGCAATAGTGTCTGGCTTAATAGACTGCTTTGCATTCACCCCCTCAGAAGACAGAGAGAACCAACTCAACATGTCAGAAGATTAACAGAAATTTCATTTGTATGGCATGAACATATAGCAGGAGCACCAACACATAGATCAGCAGAGAGCAGAGCACAGCATGCACACACTCGGGCCATCTATATCATACACACACAGCAACGCACACACGCATCACGCTGGCATACACATACAGAAAAGCAGGCACACACGCATCATGCGCATTGGCCGGTGCGACACACACAGAGCAAGTACGTACGCACGGAGAGCAAGCTAGCAAGCACGCACGCGTCCAACCCCGCCGCTGCATGTGCTGGCAGAAGGTGAGACAGCAAGGGAGACTGCACATTGAAGCTGTCCATGCAAGGCTGGAGGTGCTGGGCCGGCGACGGCGGTGTCAGGACGGCGCTTGATTCGTTCCCGGTGGCGTGGAGCTTGGGGCGGCAACGCGGCGATAGCTAGTGCTCGGGGATGGGGGTTTGGGGCGGGGGCAGTCGACCCGATGGCTGGCGAAGTTAACGGGCTCGGGCGGCTGGAAATTCGGCGGGTGGCGGCGGCACAGCGCGAGGATGGGACAGACGGAAAACCTAGCGGGCGTTCAACTACCAATACCCACGCCTTTTTTTAGGGAAATTGCTTGTGAAAATAACGTGCGACGACGACTTAGCGAGCGGATCCCCTTAAAAAAGACATAGCGAGCAGATTCCCTTAAAACTGGTAGGAATGGATACGATTGATGACGTTGATAAATAGTGGTGAATGTTGGCCTAATTTACTATCATCATGCATGGAAACTAATCATCAAGAAAAAGAATACTTCCTATTACTACACTCATAGGAAGCTTCCTAATCTCTACTACCAAACAATTTCTGCCCAAACAAGGAAGGAAAGTTATGGACGTGATTCGAAAAGAAACAAACGTTATGAAGATTAATTATGATTGATTGTGATTGATTCTTTTACATAAAGACATTACTAAATAATTTGCATCAGTATGGAAAGTTCTGATCCGTTCAGTTTTTTTCGTTGTGTGAGAGGGTGAAGTGAAAATAAACCGATGAAGTGGGGGAGGCGACGAAAAAAATCTACGACGGTTAACCTATGAAAAAAACCGAATAAAAATGATGGGACGAAAAAAAACCTGGAAGTGAGACTACCAACTACAGCTTGCTTTTGTCGATTCGTACGACTTTTGAGTGCCTCGTCTTGTTTGTTTGTGGCGTTTGGTTCAGCTTACCAACTGCGGCGAGCCAGTAACCGAGTGACTGTACCCATGTTACTTTAAGCCATGCATTGTTTCACCGCGTTGATTCATTCGCACCCAGCCCTAGTCGATGTTAGAGCATCTTCAATAGCGTGCATATATTTGAATGTCTATATATTTATATAGACAATGGTCTAAAAATATTTTCTCATATACACGTTCAGTTTTGCATCAGAATGTCTATATACAGGGACCATGACAGGTGGATCGTCGCTGGGAAGAGAAAGAAATCATGACTGCAACTAAGTTTAGACAATGCCTTCACATTGTCCAGGCGTGGACATTGTCGAGGTCGATATAAAGGATGTGTATATTTAAACGACCATATAGACAAGCTATTGAACGCCTGTTTTTGGGTCACGTCATGGAAAACAAGTATAGACATCCATATAGACAAGCTATTGAAGATGCTTTTACACACATGACGCACGCTCTAGTAAGAAGGCACTGCGTAAACAACACGGCTGCTTACTCCACGATTTCGCCGGTCTTCCCTTTCGAAAACGCAAAACTAAACTTGTTTAATCCCATTTCAAATTTATAGAGTACTAGAAGAACGCCCGTACGTTACAACGGGTAACATTTTCGTAACTTTAAGAGTTTAATATTAATCATGTTAATATTACATTTAATATTCTCATACATATCAAGTGACATTGATGACCTTTTTTACCATCAAATTCTCACACACACACTCTTTTCATCCCTCTTCTTCACTGTCTCTCCCCCTCTCCCCCCTCTCTCTAACACACGCACATATCCATCTTATTGGGTGTGAGATCATAATCCATCTATCTCACACACACACGCTAGTGCATAACAATATGGATTAGGTGTATTATATTTGCCACCACAACTAAGAGAATTAATTTCATGTAAATTGGCCAGTCACAGCTCCGTGACAAACAATGCATCTAAATTCTCAGCGTTATTTTTATGTAATATGCTCTCTCTCTCTGATATTATAGGACCAAAAACTTTTACCAATTACCATACTGTAGAACACCACACTCCTCACTGCATCGATGGGTGGTGGGTGGTGTCTCTCCTCTACCGCCGTGGACTTGTGCTGGCTTGAGTCCATGTCCGCCGTTGGCCGCTGCTCGCACTCGTCCCACCCATCGCCGAAGCCGGCGTTAGGAGCAAACTCAGTAGCCTTGCCCACCGTCATGGCTCCATTCCACGAGATCGAATCAAGCATCATAGAGTTCGGGGAGGAGTAGCATTTCCACCGTCAGCTCCTCGCTGATGTATCAGCGTAGAGTGCGGGGAGGACACGGAACGTAAATACCTGGGGTTTAGCGCTGGTGGCGGGAACGACCGACACGGCCTCCTTGCGCCGCTCCTCGCTGCCCGCCCTGCTTTGGGGATCCTAGCGCCCTGCCCCTAGGGTTCCGCGCTGGCGGCGGCGGTGGCGGCGTTTCCCTCAAGAAAAAAAGCACGTCTCATGTCCGGCTTGTGCACGAATCCATCACCAAGTAGGATCAGTAGTTCCGTCCCGAATCGGTTATGTTGCAAGTCCTAGCTATAGCTATATATACGTATTACCCTGCACCCCTATAAACAGTACACCCAGAGACCAATAGAAAGATCAGCGGGCACGAGGCATGCCCGTGTGTATCAATTGCTTGCGCGTATCCGTGTTGCTTCTAGTAGATCGATACTACATCAACCGTGGTTAGCCAGCTACGTCCAATCTATTCGAGTGTTTTCGTCTGCGTACGTGTTTTTCTGGTATATACTTCAGAATTCAGTCAGTCGGGGGCGGGATGTCTAAGCAAAGAAGGCAGGGCGAGGAGGATGAGCCCAACTACTACCGGGACCGCAGCGGCAACAAGGAGAAGAGCCTCTATCTGGTTCTAGACGACTGGCACAAGGGCTTCACCATCCGCAAGATCGATGCCGACAGTCCCGACCTCAGCGCCCCCTGTCCTCCGGCTAGTGTCACCTGAGCGTGGCCATGCCATGTAGTTCGCAGCCCTGGGCAGCAACATCATCGCCACGAGCAACATAAACGCCGGAACCCTCTTCTACGACACTGACACCGCCGGACTGCCCGTCGGCCCTCCCGTTCGAGACGCACTGCTTTGTGGCTCCAACACCTTCCTGACCTCCGGCACCGGCGACGCGCTGTACGTGTTTGCCTTCCACTTCATGGAGCGGTCTGTGTCCTTCGAGGCGATGGCGAAGCCACCGATGACGGAAGACGATGACCTGCTGCCCACCTACTGGTCCTGGAAAAGCATGCCGACGCCCTTCACCAAGGACGAGATGATCTTCTCCTACGCGCTGCACCCGGACGGGCGCACCATATTCGTGTCCTCGTGGAGCAGGGCGGTCTGCGGCACGTACTCCGTCGACACCAGGAGCTGCAAGTGGAGGCGCCATGGGGAGTGGATGCTGCCTTTCAGAGGCCGAGGCTCCTTCGCCGCCGAGCTAGACGCATGGGTCGGGCTGCACGAGGACGGCTACATCTGCCCCTGCCAGGTTGCCTCCCGCAGTGGCGGCACCACGCAGCAGCTGGAGTGGAAGACGGCCGACGAGCGTAGGATGTGGATCCCATGGCATCAGCTAGAATTTCGCCTGCGTCGGATGTGATGGCGCGGGTGGAGTACCGAGGAGTCGCCGGTGTCGGCCAGGGCCTGGGGCACAGAGGAGTCCTCCTAGTCAAGGAGATCGGAGAGAAGAAGATGATGGTGGCGCGAGGACACATGAGGGTAGACGTCGAGAGGATCGGCCGTCCAGGCTCGTGAGGAGGGCAGCGGTGGGAGGATCGAGTTAATGGTACCGTGTACAAAAATCCCATCAAAACAAGTAAAATATACCAGCAATGCTTGATTGATTCTGATTTGATTTTTATAGGCATTTTCGAATTTGTAGGGCATGTGCCCACGATACTCGCACGCTGTACCTTTTTTGACGTGTATGATTCATGATAAGAAATGAAAATCACATCAATGTAAGGAAATATCCCATCAATGCTTGATTGATTGTGATTAATTCTTTTATATGGTAACTAATCCGATGGGTTTATGTGAGCGGTGAAGCGAAAAGGTATGTGGGAGGGGAGACGAAAAATAACCGGTCAGAAAAAAATGAATTAATTGTTGCCTTGTATGTTTGGTTTTGATATTTGAAGATTGATTACCATCCGTTAGTTGGGTTACCAAAGAAGAAATCAATCACCATATGTGAGTTCATTGTGTTACCAAATAAACGTTGGGTTTGTCCGGCCAGTGGGAGGGGGTGAATAAAAAACAGACGAAAAAAACCGACAAAATTGGGAGGTGGGAGCAGGTACCAAATAAAACCATGGTAGGTGGGACGAAAATAAACCGTACGAGGTTACCAACTGCTTCATTAGGAGTAGAGATTGGTTGGTTCAATTTTTTTGCGTGGAGGGAACTACCTGGAAGGTGGGAGGGAGTACGAAAATAAACCGTCTCGGCTGAGCGGGAGGTGGGAGCAAGTACCAAAGAAGTACCAAAAAAGACCGGGTGAGGTGGGACGAAAATAAAATCCGGAATGCGACCTACCAACTGAGACATTAGGAGTACAGATGCTATCGTCGAACAAGACAGAGGACGTCCCTATCCACCCCGTCGACAGGCACTAGTCCCAAGGCAATGATTAGATTAGCCCGCGTCTGCCGGGGCTCGACGCCTCGACACGTCGACGCCATGCATTGGCCATCCGGGCGGCTTTGCGTGCGCGAACTTAGACTATCCATAATAGGAGTAATACAGACGATAACATCACACTTATCCAGACAAAATAGATGATGTAATATGTAATTAATAAAAAAGCATGTGATAACATAGCAAGTTACATTACACAGATAAAAAAATGAGTTTACAACCTAATAAACGAAGTGATGCATGTTACTACTCTAAGTTACTCCTTATTATGACTAGTCTTATCCGCGCGCGCAGCGGAACGGGCTACGATCCTTGTGGGATAGGGGAGCCATACCGCACGGACGCAAACCACCGTGATCGACCCGCGGCGCACGGCGACGCCGTCCGCCGGACGTAGATTGAAACGAAGGCCACGCGGTGGCGAGCCGTCGTCGGATTACTTTTTTTTTAGTGGAATCTCCGATTACTTCGGAGGCAGCGACTGCTGAATTCACGCACCACACAAATTACTTTGGAGGTCCAGGCTCCAGAGGCGTGTGCGGGTGGCAGGACTCGGACGTGAACGTCTGATTTGGAGACCACGGCCGGCATCGTGTGGTCGCAACGTACGCCGCGGGCTCGCGCGCTCCACTCATCGCGGAGACGGCAGCTGGGCCAGAGAAAACATCATGTGGACACGGCGCCGGAGCGGCGATCCGATCCGACGATCAACCGTCGCGCTTGCGCAGCACGGCCGCCGGTGCGTGCGTGGGCCTCGTGTGTGCGTTGACAACACGGTACCCCACGCGTACACGGGAAAAACACGCGGTTCGTGGCCTAGCTTAGCTAGGACCTTAGCTTGCCAACACACGGTTCGTGGCCTAGCTTAGCTAGGACCTTAACTTGCCAGGCGAAGCCAAGCCAGCTGGCCCCATGCAGCACGGCAAGGTACATGGTGAACTGCACGGCTCGTCAGACGGCCGTGCAGACCGCGAGGGGAAGGCTGAACGCCCGCCGCCCGGCCAAGGCACGTCGCTCGTATTTCTTCTACGTAAGCTTGCACGGTTTCACGTTTTGGCCGCAAGAAGGTCAAGAAACGGTGGTGGTGCTGAAGCAAATGGCATGTTTGCCCGGCTTCATTGAGAGGGGGGCGATAACGGCGACGCACATTCAGCTCACTTCAGTGCTTGTAATTGTTGTCAGGGTTGTCTACAGATCTGAATATTTCTTTTACTTCTTATGTTCTTTGTATATTATTTTGACAGTTTATGACTTAGAAAAAAAATGGCATGCTTGCGTGATTGCACACCACTAGAGCCGTCAACAACACCGATTCGCCGGTCGCGACACGCGCGAGGTCACAGGAACCACCCGCCACGCAAATCCGGTGGTTGGAGCATGCCCGGGGATCGCGAGGAGGAGCAAGCGGCCAGCTGCCCGAGACATCGGCGTCGCCGGCTGAATTTTTCATCTCCATCTCGCGATCAAAGTACGCTGCGAGGAGAAAACGTGGCTGGGAGCGGCCCCGGCAGGACGGCACTCACCGGCAGCGGATAAGCGAGATGCGAGAACGATGTCGGCTTTGCACTCCCGTGGTGTGGCGCGCAGGAACCGTCGCTGCTGCTGCTCGTCCTCCTCACGGGGACGAGGGTCGAGGTGGCGACTCGCTGCTGCTTTCCTCCTGCATTATTGGGGCCTATCTAGCACCAGTGGCTGTTACTATTAACTTTCTCCGTTGCTTGCTCGCCCCTCTATCCTGTTGGTCCCATATGACACGATAACGTGTAGTGACTCAGGGAAAATAGTTCCTGGTCCAGACCTCCTGGCTCGCGGTGAACGGGATAGATATCGCTTGCTCGTCGGTTGGAAAAGTTGCGCGGTCATTTTCTTCGATTATTACTATGATGATTTGACTGGTGAACCTGTGTGCATAGAGAAACACAGAAATGGTATGCGTGGAGTATAGAATTGTACAATCAGCGGGATCGAACGAAATAAATATCAACTTAAGGGGTTACAGGTGACTAGAGCCAAAGTGTTACTACAGAGATACAAATGGTCCTTGTTGGAAGGAATACAAGCGGTAGTTAACACAGCAGTCTGGAGCCGGCACAGATATACCAGCACAGAGCAGGCCAATAAACACTACGGTACACACAGGCGTCAGGACGGCGGAGCATTGATGGTTTCAGAACCCCATGATCTCAAGCCGAGATCGTCATACAGCGACAGGGAGTCGCCACTTGCTCCATATTCCTTCAGCTTCATTGTCTGCCAATTTGTCAGCGAGGGTATCCCAAATTAGAAAATCATGGATAAGCAAGAGCTTTTAGAGCTTTTAAACACGGTGTGTGACGCAAAATAAAAAAGATTAGTGACCAGGACGGCTAGTGAAGCGCACCTTCTACTTGAGCGGGTGGAACGCCTGACTGGAGGAGCAACGTCTGCAGAGTCTTCCAAGATAGGTTCTCTGATCTTCTTTACAGTCGATCGCGTCGAACCTGTACAGATAGACGGAACAAGTCCCTTGAGCAACTGGATCTATGACGTGTTCTTTAGTAATCTGCGCTGGAATTATGGCTTACCTTTGCGACTGCGGACAGTTTTGGATGATTGAACCTCTGTGCTATCATCTTCTGATTCCGTAACAGTGGATGATGTCTGACTTTTTCCGGAACAAATGTTGCCGCTGCCTTTTGTCCTGTTCTCCTTATTTTCAGCAGCCCTATCCGCTGAAGGATCAATATCCTCAGTAGCTTCATCTGTCTCCTCATTTTCAGCACTGCTATCCACTGAAGGACCAGTAACCTCAGTGCCTTCCTCTGTCTCATTTTCAGCATTGCTTCCCAATGAAGGATCAGTAACCTCAGTAGCTTCCTCTGTCTCCTTATTTTCAGCATTGCTATCCACTGAAGGGTCAATGTCCCCAGTACCTTCCTCTGCCCCCTTATTTTCAACATTGCTATCCACTGACGGATCGGTAACCTCACTAGTTTCCTCTGTCTCCTTGTCTTCAACATTGCCATCCACTGAAGGATCGATAACCTCACTGGTTTCCTCTGTTCACGGAACACGCATAAATAAGTGAGCTCTCTATTGAACATTATCTACTCTAGCGCATACATCATAAACACCACTTTGGGTTGTAATGAAGTAAGCATACATGAAGTACTCGCATGGATAGTAACTTAAATGGCAAAGAACATAAAGATATTCAGAAAGAAAGAAAAAAGTTAAGTCACCCTCAGCAGAGTTTCTGTCATTCTGTCCAGCTTCCTTAGCGAGTAGGATTTTATCAAGAGAATCAATTTTCTGCTTATGTGCCTCCGCATTTCTTGCCGTGGCTTCTTGTTCTTTCTTTTCCTCATGAACTTTGCTAACTTTCTCCTCAAATTCCTCAATGCAAGCTTTGAGATCTGGCTTCGCAAACTTCTTACACTGTTTGGACAAATTGACATAGATCAATGAAAGCATAGAATTCACAAACTCAGACTTCTGGTTTCAACAAAACGTTAAGCGTATGCAGCCATTGAGGCTATGCAACCAACCTTTGCTATCACGCTTCTGAAGTGGTTCAGCACAGAATCTTCACATAATGCATGCTCAAAAATCTTGAAATTATCGATGAGTTTCTTCAAACCTTTCTCAGTGAAGGTTAGCTGAGAGAGGCAGTAAGAGATATACTCCCACTGCCTAACATCTGAAAATACAAGCAAAGAAAGAATCATACATCTGAGAAAGTGGTGAGCACAAAGTTATACAATTCATGAAAAGATCCAAAATAATGCATGTAGTAAATCACGGCTGTTTCAGGGAGAACAGAAGACTGAAATGAGAGTCAAAGAAGTCAGCTGCCTTGCTAAATTTCCATACTGCTAACTTCTGCGGAGAAACTTACAAGACAACACGTAACACAACCTGCTGATTCACAGCATTAAATCTTTGGTTGGTGCTCTCATTTTATTCGTAATTCTTAATTTCCATTCATCAAAGTTTATGTATCTCATGGTTTCTTAAACAGATGTCGAGTGGTCAACAGTTGATTAGCAATTAATGGAATCACACACGAACAACATAAATATTCAGTATAATCTGATTGGAGAAGTAAGAATGTAATACCATTTACACCAGCAAACCTATTGCAAAGCTTATCGACAAGAGCTTCCATTTGTTTGTCCTGAAATAATAGTTAGAAATTAATATACTTATCAAGAAATAAAAACCAAAGTGCACTGATGGCAGAAAAAGAAGCGGCATGTTAGACCTTTTTAATAGAACCAATTAAGAATTGCATGATGTTGCGAAACGTTTCTTCCTTGAGGTGTTGATTGCACAGTCTACTCAGAATATCTGGAAGAAGATTATAAATTGGATTGCTTCCTGCACAGTTGCCAAAGGAAAAAAGGAGGTAACCATATTAGCTAAAGTCTAACTGCAGTATTAAATTAAATCAAATGGACTGACACATTTTATACATGTACCTTTCTTTGACAACTCATGGAAGAAGAGTTTTGCAAGGCTTGAGATCCTCTCATCTTCATCTTCTACCCTCACCGCCATTTCGTTGATATAACCTTTAACCTGTATAGGATTTGCGAACGTGTTTCAGTGGTGGTAGAGAGAGAGAGAGAGAGAGAGCAGAAAGAGAGATTGGCAGGGGGGAGAGAGACCTTCATCATGTCATTCAATATGAGATGAGAAATGACCAGCACAGCATTCTTCCTCACAGATGCCGATGAATCGCTCAATCGGGCATATATGTGTTCTGTCCAAGGTTCTAAGAGGTTTGGAAAGCGAACTGCTAAATCACCAAGGGCTATAGTGCAGTTAGATCGGACGATTTCAGAGGATGCGTTTTCCACAACAGTAAATAGGATCTGGAGATTTGCCTCGCTGCAAGTTGAGCATATAATGAGATTCAGTGTCGTCACAAATTTGTAGATAAAACAGGATGCTACCCATAGTATTAAACAAACACAATCAGGTGGATGTTGTTTGCATACCAGAATTCTGCATCAATAATCATTAGTCTGCAAAGAGCAAGCATTGCAGAAGCATGTAACTCCGGGAACTACACCCAAAAAATAATATTCAGTCATGACAAAACCGCAGAGAGCAATGGAAACCAAACATTTCAAAGATGTACGAAGGGCAATACAATAGAATACAAACCTTTTGCAGCAAAGTCAGATTCCTGCAGAGTTTTGATAGAAATGGTCCGCAATGTCCAAGAAGGTTCTTTTCACAAGAATAGGAAACAATCTCCCTTTCAGCTTTTTCAGCAAAGAACTCGATTGCAATATCTCTCGTTGCACCAAGTCCCAGTTCAGCATTTATGTCTTGTGCCTGCCAGCATCACATAAAGAATAACAAGTTCAAGTCACATGAAACAATGACAAGCCAAAGTTGAAAAGTTCAAATGGATGTAACAGACAAGAATTACCTCCGAATTCTTGGAACCATCTACCTGACTATCCTCATTGGTGGACTGTGATTTTTCATTCTTCTGTTTCTGTTTGTGGATTTTCTTAACGGAAGTCTCAATGTAAACCAAATGGTTGAGTGCTATATGACTAATGACAAAAAGAAATCTACCCAACTTCATGGCTGATAACTCCGTAATTGTGGAACTATTCTGAGTTTCAAGTTCCACTCCATTAGACATGCCATCCATTCCGAAGGCACTGAATACAGAACTGAGGGATTTCTTTGCAATCTCAGCAGCAAAGATTTCAGGTGCAGGGTGTAAGGTATATATGGCACTTATAGCTTTATCTGTTGCGCCATACCATATTTTCTCCGGAAGCGAGAAGCTAGTTACCAAGCTTTGCAGTGCAGCAAATACTCTGGTACTAGTACTTAGCAATTTGATCTTGTCTTCTTCTGATAATCTTTGCAGGGCAAGGCATGCAGTTCTAGCAAGCAGAGGCTCTTCCTTAGCCAAGCGCCCAAACCCAATGTCAACAATATCTTGCAAGTGAGTACCCAGAATGCTAGGAGATGACTTTGCTGCCATGCAAAGAATTGATAAAGCTCCACGGCATTGCACTGGCCTTACACCGTTGATGTTGAAGCAAAAATAATCCCACAAAGCTGACATCTGCAAGAGGTTGTGGGACTTAGCAAGTATGCTCCTCATGAGCAAAATAAGATACGATGCATCACTAAAATAGTACAATGGCATTCAACAAAATGGCTATGCTTAAATAGGCCTAGGAAAACATTGGTGCGATACAGTTGTCAAAGTACACCTTAATAGCACAAGAAATCAATAAAACTTATCATTAGAATCTTCAAAGGAATTCTCACATTGAGGTATTGATGAGCTGGGAGCAAAATTTTCAGCATGCATCTTAAATTCACAATTGCTGGATGTTCTAAAATTAGCTCTCTCACCTAAATGCAAGTTAATAACCCTATCTTGGACTTCCACAGTACAATGCAATAGCAGACAAGAATAGAATAATCTAAGCAGCAACACATCTAATCAGTATTCGGTACACATTGAATCCTATATGAAAGAGTGCATAGCATTGCTGTTGCTACAAGTATCAGCAAACATTAAGGGGAAAGAAGAGCGCACCGTGTTGGATGAAATCTCTCCTTTCAGTACCAATGAACTAACTAAGCTCTCCAGGGCAGCAAGGTCACCAATGCTACAATCGATGTTGAGGTTTATCAAACTTTTGGCTGTTTCTGTTGGGATCCTTTTTGTGTATATGGCAATGAATGCGCTCTCCACTGCTTCATATATTGACTTGTCCTGAGAAAATACCTACAAAAAAAGCTAAAATGAGTGAGGAAAATGCAAACAAAACATGAGTTCACAAACTAGCTAGTTCAGGGACATTACCAGAGGTAACATTTTCCGGAGTGCTGCTTCTGAACCTTCAACCTGAAACTGTCTGCATCTCATTAGCAGAAGAATAGTGTTCTCGACATCTGTGGCTGAAGATGAAGCCAATAACTGGATAAGAATTGGCATTAACGACGTTATACATGTCGTGAATCGCAGACCAGCCTCAAGGGATGCAACCAAAGCTCTGATCTGTTCTAAGTTTGTTATATCTACAAACATAGGATCTTGATCTGCCTGGTCTTGACTAGAAGGTAGGCAACTATCACTGACACTCTCGTCTTGCCCCACGGTCACTTCACCCAATGGATGGTCATTCACAAGTTCACCTTCCGCAGGAGATTGAGATTCCTTTTCTTCCAATTTCTCCTTGTACTTCTCTAAAGTTGCCTCAAAGGTCGTGGCCCTTAGTTGAGGCCCAAAAGGGTTGTGTTGCAGCATTGTGATGAGAAGTTGTAGTGCTGATTTCCTGACGATTGCACTTTTATCCTCCAACCTCCCTGAAGCAACTGATGCCACTTCATTCCACAGGCCAATTGAAATAGCATTTTCTTCACACAACTCTGCCCAGACCTGAAGGACACGACTCCTCGTGTATGCTGACACATCCCTACAACGCTCGATCAAAATTTCTAGCATAGCCTGCTTACTTCGGAGCCTTATGGAATGAGCACTGTTATTTCCATCAACGTCTTTGAAAGCCTTTGCAGCCAACTTGCCCAAGACCCCAACAAGAGAATTCCTAATCTTGTATGATTCCCCACCAAAATGTGGTATTAGAACACCAAGATTGGTAGACATAAGTTTTGGCAAACGATCTGCAAGTTCTACTAAGAATCTCCCAACATTGTCAGCACCAGCACCATCTCTCACGTAGTCTTTCGGGTCAGTGCGACCTATTTCCCTGATCAGGGAAATTGCCAAGCTTCCATCACCAAACTTTTTCTCAGCAGCAGCAACTGCTTCAGCAAGATGAGCGACAGTGAAATCATATTTATGGATCAAATGCAAGACGGATGCACTGGTTTGAGAAATCTTTTGATGCCTTGTAGCTATTGCACCAATTATCCGGCATAGACCATTTCTTGTTTCCTCATCTTTTAACACATTTTGATTCTCAAATAGAACATAAGTACACCTATGCACAAGAAAGCAAAGTCACTATAAGAACAAGATTACTGAAAAGTACACTATACCAAGGTTCAAGAATTTACTTTGAAGCAAAAGATAGGTATCGCTCATCAGCGCCGCCTGGACCAAAAAGTAGTGTAAGGTCAACTTCAAGAGAATTGGCAACCAGATTCATGATCCGCCCTCTTTGCGCTTCCCAATTCCAAGCATAAACAGGATTCTTCTTCCGACCATGTGCTGTCACCTAAATCCAAATGGCAGAAAAAAACTATTTAAATGTAAAAAGGTATAAAACCTGAAGAATCATATGCTTTGGACAAGTATTACCTTTGCCCCAGTGCCACTATCAGCTGAAGATTCCTGAGCGAGGACAATGGAGAGGAGGAAAAAGGAGTAGATCTTGAGGGCATTGCGGTGAGACGCGATGCGGTCAGTGATAGGGATCCCATCAGAGGGGGATGACATGGAAGCTCGTGAAAGGGAGTCAATGTTGGGCAGAAGAACACTGAGGTTGGAGCGCAAAGCCTCAACAAGATTGAACTTAAGCCCTGGGGGCAAGCAAGTGAAGTCACGCACAAGAGAGTATATGCTATTAAACACATCCTGTTCCTCAATGCAGAAGAGTTCCTTGTCAGACAGATCAAATGATGTGCCTTTAATTTAAGTCAAACCAAAAGAACAAGTTAGTTCATATTGAAAAAATAGATATACACATGTTGACAAAAGAAATAACTACAGTACTTTCATATGCAACAAACTAAAATAGTCTAGAGAGCCTAAATATTGGTGCAAATGTTTCCTAAGCAGTTGACATGCTCATTTGATTGTTAATGTAAGTAATGCATCAAATCTGAAAACATCAAGGGAGGAAAAGAAAGCTAACTGGCTGTACTGGAAGCTTTGCTTGTAGAGCAACTTTAGTTCAACATTAGGCACACTTGTTTCAGTTGTGATCATATGAACTAATGAACCTGAAAACCATGTCATTCTTATTTTTGTCCTTTTTTCTTGTATATTTCACCTATTAAATATTTTTCCAGTACTGTCTTTTCCATTATGTTTCCTTCAAAAAGAAGGGACAATGCTTCCACTACACAAGGTAACCAATATTTTGCAAAACGTCTTATGATTCTTTACCGAGGGAGTAGTTTTTATGTAAATCACCAAAGGTTTATTTTGCAAAATACTGGTTACCTTGTGTAGTGTGAACTAGCTTACAAAAAAATGAACAGTTTAGAGCACATGAAAGTCGGCAACCACTTGTATGACAAGACAACTTTAAAAAATAGGCAGTGCTAGCTCTGGAAAGATAAGTGACTTTTCTCAAATGTTCAGGGCACTTATTAGAATTTTAACTGCAGACTAGGTTTCTGTCCGTGTGAGCAAAGATTGAGTCCAAAAATAATTTAAGAACTTCAATGTGTGATAGTACACTCTTTTAAGGAACACCAGAAACAACGTTGACTTAAGCAGGGCTTGCCGATCTGGAAGCCCAAAAAACCATGGAGAACAACAGAGATGAAAATCCAAAAGGCATCAGGAATTTGGGGATGGATGCGACCAATCAGTGTCTGAGTCATTTACAGAATTTCTGGTTGTAACAATTAAGCACTGAATTTCATAATGATGCATAATTTTGATATTATAATCAACCCATACCAGCAGCACGCAAAGTTATCTGGTCACTTGAAACTTAACGGAGAAAAGAAAAATACTAACTCCTGCAGGCTGTGGGGTGTAAGTTGACATCAAGTTAACGGGCATCAGTCATTAGGAAACACAAAATGCTTGACCACAATGCTTGACCTAGCATAGCTTTACTTTGATATGTTGCAGATTCCAAAAGCAGCACATAAGACCTTCAGCTTCCAGAAAATCCAGCAAAGACAAAATGCTCGAGAATCCGGAGAAGCAACCCAAAACTGAATTAGCTCAAAAGGGCAACACAGTGTATATCCCAGCCAGACACTCAGATTCCTAAGGTGGACGGCCAACATGACTCATTTCGAGTCAAGTTGTAGCTCGGGAAATGTCAGACGACAGTGGGGAACTCTTATTTCTGAGGACGTGAGTGTTCGGTCAACTGTGGTTTGGCCTTCAAAATCTTGAGCAAACATCAAAGTTCGAAAAACCAATTGCGAGCGTCTGTCAAGACTCAAGCAGTACGGCGCTGGGCACCAAATCTACGGGAACTAGGGTTTGCAACCTCAAGCTGGGGGCAAATCGGGCGGCGCGGCCGCGCCGCGCGCCCCCAATCTAGCGCTCGATTTCGGCAGGCTCCGGCCGGAACCCTG
>NC_053023.1:71827604-71962254 GCF_003073215.2 Triticum urartu | reverse complement strand
ATGATCCTTTATCCTAACAGGGAAAGGTGGTTTCTCAACATAAGAAGTAGGAACAATAGGATCATTATAAGTGGTAGTCTTTTCTTCAACTTTAATAGGTGCAGCTACTTTTACTTCTATGGGAGGATGATATTTAAACCACTTCTCCTTGGGGAGATCAACATAAGCAGCAAAAGATTCACAGAAAGAAGCTACTATCTTAGAGTCAAGTCCATATTTAGTGCTAAATTTATGAAAAATATCGGTATCCATAAAAGATTTAACACAATCAAAACTAGGTGTCATACTTGACTCCTTACCATTGTCGAGGTCCCAATCTTCATAGTTGCGTTTAATTCTTTCCAATAAATCCCATTTGAATTCAATAGTCTTCATCATAAAAGAGCCAACACAAGAAGTATCAAGCATGGTGCGATTGTTACCAGAAAGCCAAGCATAATTTTTTTGAATAATCATTTATCTTGAGAGCTCATGATTGGGGCATGAATATAACATTGATTTAAGCCTCCCCCAAGCTTGAGCGATGCTTTCTCCTTTGCGAGGCCAAAAATTATATATATAATTGAGATCACGATGAACAAGATGCATAGGATAAAACTTCTGATGAAATTCCAATTTCAATCGTTTGTAATTCCAAGACCTCATATCATCACATAGTACCTCATATCATCACATAGCCTATACCATGTCGATGCATCTCCCCTCAAAGATAAAGGAAAGACCTTCTTCTTAACAACATCTCCGGGTACACCTGCAAGCTTAAATAATCCACAAACTTCATCCACATATGTTAGATGTTCATCAGGATGTTTTGTTCCATCTCCTAAAAAAGGATTAGCTAGCAGTTTTTCTATCATACCCGAAGGAACTTCAAAGCAAGAATTTTCATTTTAATTTTCATTTTCAGTAGGTTCAGTAGGTTGAGGAGCAACTCTTTGCTCTACTGGTCGGGGTGAAGATACCCCGAACAAGCCCCTCAGAGGATTACCTTCCATGGTAACAAGTGACACTAAATTTCAGCACACTACATAAATTTTTCCTTACCAAATTCCACCTACCAAAGGTGCTTCACTCCCCGGCAACGACGCCAGAAAAGAGTCTTGATGACCCACAAGTATAGGGGATCTATCGTAGTCCTTTTGATAAGTAAGAGTGTCGAACCCAACGAGGAGCAGAAGGAAATGATAAGAGGTTTTCAGCAAGGTATTCTCTGCAAGTACTGAAATAAGTGGTAACAGATAGTTTTGTGATAAGATAATTTGTAACGAGCAACAAGTAACAAAAGTAAATAAAGTGCAGCAAGGTGGCCCAATCCTTTTTGTAGCAAAGGACAAGCCTGGACAAACTCTTATATGATGTAAAGCGCTCCCGAGGACACATGGGAATATCGTCAAGCTAGTTTTCATCACGTTCATATGATTCGCGTTCGGTACTTTGATAATTTGGTATGTGGGTGCACAGGTGCTTGGGTACTGTCCTTACTTGGACAAGCATCCCACTTATGATTAACCTCTATTGCAAGCATCCGCAACTACAAAAAAAGTATTAAGGTAAACCTAACCATAGCATGAAACATATGGATCCAAATCAGCCCCTTACGAAGCAACGCATAAACTAGGGTTTAAGCTTCTGTCACTCTAGCAACCCATCATCTACTTATTACTTCCCAATGCCTTCCTCTAGGCCCAAATAATGGTGAAGTGTCATGTAGTCGACGTTCACATAACACCACTAGAGGAGAGACAACATACATCTCATCAAAATATCGAACGAATACCAAATTCACATAACTACTAATAGCAAGACTTCTCCCATGTCCTCAAGAACAAAAGTAACTACTCACAAAGCATAAACATGTTCATAATCAGAGGGGTATTAATATGCATATAGGATCTGAACATATGATCTTCCACCAATTAAACCAACTAGCATCAACTACAAGGAGTAATTAACACTACTAGCAACCTACTAGCACCAATCCCGGACTTGGAGACAAGAATTGGATACAAGAGATGAACTAGGGTTTTGAGATGAGATGGTGCTGATGAAGATGTTGATGGAGATTGCCCTCTCCCGATGAGAGGAGCATTGGTGATGATGATGGCGATGATTTCCCCCTCCGGGAGGGAAGTTTCCTCGGCGGAACAGCTCCGCTAGAGCCCTAGATTGGTTCCGCCAAGATTCTGTCTCTTGGCGGCAGAGTTTCGTCCGAGAAGATGGCTTATTATTTTTTTTCCCATCGAAAGACTCCATATAGCAGAAGATGGCCACCGGAGGGCCACCAGGGGGCCTGTCGGTGTCAAAACCGGCGGATCTCGGGTAGGGGGTCCCGAACTGTGCGTCTAGGCCGGATGGTAACAGGAGGCAGGGAACACGATGTTTTACCCAGGTTCGGGCCCTCTCGATGGAGGTAAAACCCTACGTCCTGCTTGATTAATATTGACGATATAGGTAGTACAAGAGTAGATCTACCACAAGATCAAGGAGGCTAAACCCTAGAAGCTAGCCTACGGTATGATTATTGTATATGGAGTTGATTGTGTTGTCCTACGGACTAGAACCCTCCGGTTTATATAGACACCGGATAGGGTTAGGGTTACATAGAGTCGGTTACAATGGTAGGAGATCTTGAATATCCGCATCGCCAAGCTTGCCTTCCACGCCAAGGAAAGTCCCATCCGGACACGGGAAGAAGTCTTCAATCTTGTATCTTCATAGTCCAGGAGTCCGGCTGAAGGTATAGTCCGGCTACCCGAACACCCCCTAATCGAGGACTCCCTCAGTAGCCCCTGAACCAGGCTTCAATGACGACGAGTCTGGCGCGCAAATTGTCTTCGGAATTGCAAGGCGGGTTCCTCCTCCAAGTCCTTCATAGAAGATTGTAAACACCAAGAGTAGTGTTCGGCTCTGCAAAATAAGCTTCCACATATTGCCATAGAGAGAATAATATTAACACAAATCAAATCTGCTGACGTATTCCGCAGTGCGCCATCACACTACGGGCAAGTCCTTTACTCAAATTGTTTTTACTTTTCCACCTCAGCACGTTTTGCGAGGCGGTTTCCTTGGCACGTCTTGTCAAAGCAGAGATCGTGTACCCCCCTTTTACGGGATTCTCATCAATACGGACGTGGGTAACCCAATCGTGCCCGTTAGCATGTTTTCTCGATTAAAGGCGAGTCCCAAACGGTTACGGGGAGGGCTCCTGGTATTCAACCTCTTATAAAGAAACCAGGGCCTTATCCTTTTCTCCAATCCCAAAACAAGTTCGCTTGTCGCCTCGAGTTCCAACACCCTAGGTTCCAGATTCCGGGCGCCTCAGACCTTCGACAATGTCCGGTTCCGACCTTCAAGGCCGATGGATGCCGACGGAGGAGGACGTGCTAAAGTTGAGAGAGGCTAAGTTCCTGACCGACGAAATTTGGCATAGGTTGCCTGCTCAAGGGCAGGTCATCCCCAGCCCGGTGAGAGCGTGGTGTTCATGTCTCACTTCCTTCGGGGGTTGGGCTTCCCAATGGATCCCTTTGTGAGGGGACTGCTGTTTTATTATGGGCTAGAATTCCATGACTTAGCTCCGGAGTCCATCCTCCATATCTCCTCGTTTATTGTCGTGTGTGAAGCGTTCCTCCGTGTTACCCCTCACTTCGGATTATGGCTCAAGACCTTCAAAGTGGAGCCGAAGATGATCAAGGGACGGCACGCAGAGTGCGGAGGCGTTGTTATAAGCAAAAATGCTGATGCTCCATGGCCCGAGGGCTCTTTTCAAGAGGAGCTAGGCTTGTGGCAACGAGAGTGGTTTTATATCACCGCTCCCCGGAGCACCAAATGGGTGGCGCCTCCTGCCTTTCGCTCGGGTCCCCTACCACGTCTGGCGTCATGGGTCAACAGAGGGTTAGATTGGGGTTTGCCCAAAGACGTGCCCTTGTTATAGGGCCGCATTAAAGATCTCTTGGAAGGAGACCTCAGCCTGGTCAAGGTGACGCAGGTCATGCTGATTCGCCGAATATTGCCCGGCAAACGTCGCCCCCTTCGCCTGTGGGAATTTAATCCAGAGGGACTGCGAGCTCTCCAGAACTTCATGGGCGCAACGCCTGCGGAGATGTATAAACTGTTCTTCGGATCACAAGAGATGTGTACGGATTTGACCGAGGACGCAGGCCTAAGCCGCAATCGCCCGGATACTCAAGTAAGCAACCTTATGCCCGGACCTTCTATCCGTATAATTGTCATAAACTTGCCCCTAAAAGAGACGTCCTTTTAAACAGGAGTGGATAGCGAAGGCAAAGCTGATCAGGTGTCCGGCTCCCCTTCCTGAAACCAGGCCGGATCCCGTGCTAGTCAGGATGCTGGAGATAATGCCTTTGGAGGGGGAGGACAAGGAAGCTATGGCCTCCTCGAAGGAGGCTGCTCCGAAGGGAGGAACCTACAATTCCTCTCCTAAGGGGAAGAAGAGAGCCGCTTCTGACGACCCGGAAACCATGGCCGCGAAGCGGGGGAGAAAATCCTCGTCAGAGGGTCCGACGCTGGGGAGTTCCTCGGCCGGACTACGCCCTCAAGGGGATCAGCCCTCCAGCGAGCCGTAAGTAGAGAAGGATTTTCCTTTTGAGGGATGAGGGAAATCCTTGATTTATGTCTGAGAAGATTAACCAAACTTTTACCTTGTAGCTCGGACCTTAGCCCTTCTCAGCAGAGCTCGTCTTCGGGGGATCTTCTTCCGGAGATGATGGAGAGCGGGACGCCTCCCCCTGCCGTGCCGCCTAGCGAGGCGGGTGACCCTGAGGTGTCGTCGCGGAGGGTTTCTCCGAATCCGGCAGGGGCGGAAGATAGCTATGTGGCCCCCCGAGGTTCTCCGCGTCCGGCCTTCGAAAGAGGTCATGGGACGAGCCCGGCACCGTCTGGTGCTCGGTCGGAGGAGCTAAAGATTCTGCTGGGGCGAGCTTGTATCTCAGAGGAGCACCGTGCATTGATGGGCACGGTGATTGAAAGGATCTCATCCGCAGAGAGCGGATTGCATGAGGCCGTCAAAAGTTTACTGACGGGTTTTGAGGTACATTAGATAATGTACACTTTTGGCAGTTGCGCATGAATAAGATGCGCCCTGTGTAGATGGTAGCCCCTGAGACTCTGCGCGTCGTCAAGAAATGACGGCACGCGGAGGATCATAATCCCAGGTCTAAGATGTTGCCTTTGAATGTAGGCGGCATGGTGTCCGGAACCGAGCCGAACTGACGATTTTGCCGAACTAAAGCGGCAACTGGACGTGGCAGATGCCGACATCACGCTTGTCAACAAGCGGCTTGATGAAGCTCAAGGTATGTAATTCCTCGGGCGGCATCAGGTAAGAATAGTTTTATGCCTGTGTCTTACGATGTGTGTGCTTGACGCAGATGGTGCGGCCGTCGTGGAGAGTCTTAGGGCAGAACTTGCCCGTGCTAAAGAACAAGCCAGAGAAAGTGATGCGGCCGCCAAGAAAGCCCTTGAAGAGCTGGAGGCCGAACAGGCTGCTCATTGCCGAAGCAAGGAAGAAATGGCCGAGATGGTCGAAAAGTTAAAAAGCGCTATAGACCGTTGTAGACTTCTTGAAAAAGAAGACCAGGCGAAACAGACGGACTTAGAGAAGGTCGTTGCCAATGCCAAGGACGCGCGCTCTGCGATGAGAGCTGCAAGGGAGGAGCTGCGTCAGGCCGAACAGATTGCGGCTGGAAAACCCTTTATGCTGCGAAGGAAATTTTGTGATCCAAAGTTTGCTCCGTTGGACCGGATGTGGAGTGTGGAGGATACCTATCTGGACTTGGCAGCGAGTGCTGCTGATGCGACCGAACACTTTCGAGATCAAAAAGATCGCGAAGTGGAAAAGCTTTTCTGGTCGCAGTTTCACAATCCAGAGCGTCCACTGGCGGTGGACGATCGTTTGGCTCAATGGGCCGAACTGAATAGGTTGTCTGGACTCGCCATGAAGTACGTCATGGGTCACCTGTGGCCGGGGAGATCGGAGCCGAAGAGTTATTTCAGCTTGGTGCAGCAATTCCTTGACGCGGTGCCGCGTATAAATGCAATGAAGAGGTCAGCATGCATAGAGGGCGCTAGGTTGGCTCTTGCCCATGTTAAGACATACTGGGCGGAGATGGAGACCACCGTTGTTGCGTCCCGAGATTCGGACAAAAGCCGAGTACCCTCCGAGCACTATTTTCAGGAAGTCCTTGAAGGCGCTCGTGTAATAGAGACGCAGTGCTCAAAAGATGCTATGTTATGATAGCATATGTAATTATAAAGTAATATTTTGATAAACTGTAGTGGCCTTTTTATACTTGTGCCTTCAAGTATTGGGAACACCTCCTGGTCGGCCGTTTTAAGATATATATATACAAAATCTGAAAGATGGCAATCGTTCGCTTCAGCCCCCACGCACATAGTGCGGGGGTGCTCGCAGAAGACGCATTTTCACACTTAACCCAACGTCTTGGTCCTACAAAGGAGGTGATAGCGCAGCAGGCCAGGCAACCGGACTATAATGCTTTAACACTTTCACTTAGCCATAGGAGCTTGACAGTGAGACTATTTAGGTAGCCCCTTGGTGGCGACTGCGCTCGCCCGAGTTCGGGGCGCGTATGTGCCTGACCGGGAAGCGGCCCTTTGTCAAAGCGGAGGAATCCGATAGATTCCGATAGGTCATCGAGTGGCTGATCAGTCTCACGCTACATCATGACAGTCAATTTTTGGCTTTCTCTACTAAGGTGCTTGCCCGGCCGAACCGGGGCACAATCGCAGTAGTTCTCCTGGTGCTACCTTAGCCGATAGAGCGGAACATAAGGTAGCCGAACTCAGGAGCCGGGCAACCCAACATTTGACCAAAGACATGATTCGGAGCTGATGCATATAATGCCAAAACTCGCGACGCCGAACACTCCCTAAGGTGTTCGGTCTTTATGAGTGCGGGCGAAACAACACTCTTTATTAAAAAAGCCCCTAGTGTCCAAGTACGTGCAAAAATTCTGACGTGGCCACATGCCAAGACGCCAGCCTCCTCCTTGGTTATACCAGAAAAAACCAGGGGATGTGTAGCAACAAGAGACAGTAAAAAAGGTTTACGCAGGGTCTTAATCTAAAAAGAATCCTTTAGGACGGGTCCCTACTGCACGTCCGCGCCTGTGTCTCTGTTGTGCCGTATCTTGGACGGGCGCTGCACGACGTTCATCTGTAAAAGAGAGGAACTGAGTTGAAAACGGGTCGTGCCGAAAAAGTTTAAAATAAACAAAGTATAAAGTAAAATATATAAGATTGAGCTTTATTGTCTCTTATTGTATATGCGTGGAGCCCCTAGTGCGGGGGTATATGGCCACTAAGCCTGCATCAATGATGATTTTGCACCGAACTCGTCTATCCGCGTTCGTGGTCTTGAATGACCTATTTCGAAGTTTTTTGGCCGGTGAGGCCATTTTACTGTGGGGCTGTCAAAGCGGCCGCACAGTCCTCCGCTTGGGGAGGCGCACTTTAGTGCTTCCCCTCCAAAGAGATGATGCCTCGTGGACCGGGCATCTTAAGCGTAAGAGATGCATAATGCGGTATTGCGTTAAAGCGAGCGAAAGCTTCGCGTCCCAGTAGTGCTTGAAAGCGACTTGAGAATGGGATGACATGGAAGGTCAGCTTTTCGCGACGGAAGTTATCGGCAGAGCCGAATATGACTTCGAGCCGGAGAAAACCCATGCAATGGGTGTCCGGACCAGGTATTACCCCTTGAAAGGAGGTTTTGCTGTGACGGATTATTGCTGGGTTTATCCCCATGTGCTGGATTGTATCCTGATATATCAGGTTTAGTCCACTGCCGCCGTCCATAAGGACATTTGAAAACTGGAGTCCGCCAATTATTGGATCGAGTATCAAGGCAGTCCAGCCTGCGTTCTTGATATTTCTAGAATAATCTAGCCGATCGAAGATGATCGGTTTTGACAACCAGTGGCAGGACCCTTTGGGGATGGGCCGTGTGGTGCGTACCTTTACGGGCGCCGCATGTTTTGTTATGTGAAGTGAGTTCACTATTTTTACTTCTTGTGGGAAGTTCTTTTGTTTCCTGGTGCTCTGCTTTTGGGGTTCGTCCTCGTCTTCGCTTGGTGTGTCGACCCCCTTGTGTTCGGCATTGAGTCTGCCGGATTGTTTGAAAACCCAACAGTCTCTGTGGGTATGGTTAGCAGGCTTCCCGGGAGTACTATGTATCTGACATATCCTGTCCAGGATTTTATTTAGGTTGGATGGATCGTCCCTGTTATCCTGGGGGGGGGGGGCGATTTTGCCTGATTTTGTCGTGAGCCTTTGAATCCGGCATTGACTGCCGTGCTCTTCGGACTTTTGTCCTTAGTCCAGCGATGGTCCTTGTTGCGTCGCGGTTTTCCGTTTCCATCCCTAGTTTCGGATGTACTTGGGTCGCTGGGGCTGCACCTTGCCAACCAGCTATCCTCCCCTGCACAAAAGCGGGTCATGAGGTTTGTTAGTGCGGCCATTGTTCTTGGCTTTTCTTGGCCGAGGTGTCTGGCGAGCCATTCGTCTCGGACGTTATGCCTGAAAGCTGCTAAGGCTTCAGCGTCCGGACAGACGACTATCTGATTCTTTTTAGTGAGGAATCTATTCCAAAACTGCCGAGCTGATTCTCCGGGTTGTTGAGTTATGTGACTAAGATCGTCTGCATCCGGAGGGCGGACATAGGTCCCTTGAAAGTTTGCTCGAAAAGCATCCTCGAGCTCTTCCCATCTTCCAATTGTGTTTTCGGGAAGGCTTTTAAGCCAATGCCGGGCTGGCCCTTTAAGCTTAAGGGGTAAATATTTTATGGCGTGGAGATCATCTCCTCTAGCCATGTGTATGTGGAGGATATAATCCTCGATCCAAACTCCAGGGTCTGTTGTTCCATCATATGCCTCTATGTTTACGGGTTTGAATCCCTCTGGAAATTCATAGTCCAGGACCTCATCGGTGAAACATAGAGGGTGTGCGGCGCCCCTGTATTTGGGTGTGCCGGATTCTGATGATGGCTTCATAGCATTGCTTACTAGAGCTTGCTTTCTTGGCCCATAAATGGACCTGACTGGGCCATGATGTGAATCCTTAAGTGGGTTGCATGCCGATTTAAGTGTGGCGCCGCTTGCCGCATTATGGGGTCGTCTATCCGACCGTGTGGCTTTCTCATTTTTTGAACGCGAGGGCTCTAGGGCCTCTTCGTCGAATTCAGGCAGTAGCTTTCTTTTCGGATAGCTTTTAGTGCGGCGACTGTCGCCGTATTTATCTGTGGTATTGATTACTTTGCTCCATCTAATTCGGAGTGCATCTTCCGCTGTTTTTAGCTTCCGCTTCTGCTTTTTAGGCTGCGTGCAGTTGCAACGAGCCTCTCGTGGAGATTCTTCTGCTCCATAGGTTTATCCGGCGTGAGGTCGTCTGGAATGCCATTTTCGTCGGAGGAGGGATGTTCGGTTTCTCTATCCGTGTTGCCCTGTTCAGACGGTTGCTCTAAGGCCTGCTCGTCGTCTACCGGCTCGTCCTGCTCTATGGCTGGGTTTTTATCGAGGCGGGGCTTGGGTTGGCGTTTACGCCGACGCTTTGATTGCTTTTCGGGGGGTCGATCTCCCGTTCCATCCCCTTTTTCCTCATTGTCGCTTCCTTTAGGGGTATCCACCATGTACACATCGTGAGATGAGGTGGCTGTCCAATGCCCTATGGGCGTTGGTTCATCGGTATCTCCTGCATCGTCATCCATGTTGTCGATGTCTCCGGAGTCGAAGTTGAGCACGTCATTTAAATTGTCGACCATGGCTACCAAGTGGGTGGTGGGTGGGCTTTGAATTTCTTCATCGTCCGTATCCCACCCTCGCTGACCGTAATCCGGCCAGGGCTCTCCTAATAAAGAGAGAGACTTAAGAGAATTCAGGATGTTGCCAAAAGGCGAGTGCTGAAAGATGTCTGCGGCGGTGAACTCCATTATCGGCGCCCAATCGGATTCGATCGGCAGGGGCGTGGGGGGTTCGGAGTCCGGGGAGGAGTCCGGATCCTCGGAGTCACGGGTCGTGCAGAGTGCGGGGCTAGCGTTTGGCTCGATGGCCTTTGAGATCGCAGCCCCGGAGGTGACGTCCAACCGCTCGTCCTCTATTGGCGCAATAGGCTCCGAGTTAGGGGTCAGAACCGATGCGTGTGCGGCCTCCAGGACACTGTCCGGAGGCAGAGCTAGATGATGCCCCTCGAGATAGCGCGGCGCGCTTGGCCGTGGCTCAAACCCGTCGAAGATCGAGTCTCCGCGGATGTCAGCCATGTAGTTTAAGCTTCCAAACCTGACTTGATGGCCAGGGGCGTAGCTTTCGATCTGCTCCAAGTGGCCGAGCGAATTGGCCCGCAGAGCGAAGCCGCCGAACACGAAGATCTGTCTGGGGAGAAAGGTCTCACCCTGGACCACATCGTTGTTGATGATCAAAGGAGCCATCGGGCCTAAAGGCGACGACACAGAGGAACTCTCAATGAAAGCACCAATGTCGGTGTCAAAACCGGCGGATCTCGGGTAGGGGGTCCCGAACTGTGCATCTAGGCCGGATGGTAACAGGAGGCAGGGAACACGATGTTTTACCCAGGTTCGGGCCCTCTCGATGGAGGTAAAACCCTACGTCCTGCTTGATTAATATTGACGATATAGGTAGTACAAGAGTAGATCTACCATGAGATCAAGGAGGCTAAACCCTAGAAGCTAGCCTACGGTATGATTGTTGTATATGGAGTTGATTGTGTTGTCCTACGGACTAGAACCCTCCGGTTTATATAGACACCGGATAGGGTTAGGGTTACATAGAGTCGGTTACAATGGTAGGAGATCTTAAATATCCGCATCGCCAAGCTTGCCTTCCACGCCAAGGAAAGTCCCATCCGGACACGGGACGAAGTATTCAATCTTGTATCTTCATAGTCCAGGAGTCCGGCTGAAGGTATAGTCCGGCTACCCGAACACCCCCTAATCCAGGACTCCCTCAGGGCCCACGAGGTAGGGGCGCGCCCAGGGGGGTAGGGCACGCCCCCACCCTCGTGGGCAGGGTGTGGCCCCCCTGGTGAAGTTCTTGCTCTCAATATTTTTTATATATTTGGAAAACATCTTCTGTGAAGTTTCAGGACTTTTGAAGTTGTGCAGAATAGGTCTCTAATATTTGCTCCGTTTCCAGCCCAGAATCCCAGCTGCCGGGATTCTCGCTCTTTATGTAAACCTTGTAAAATAAGAGAGAATAGGCATAAGTATTATGACATAATGTGTAATAACAGCCCATAATGCAGTAAATATCGATATAAGAGCATGATGCAAAATGGACGTATCACCCTTCATGGGTTGAAGTCTCCATCAACGTGGATGTACGATAGCACCACCTATCAGAACCACGCCAAAAATCTCCATGTCTACATTGCGTTTGCTCCCTCCAAACTCCTCCCTTTACCTTCATGTGCAATGTTTTACATTTTGCTGCTATACTCTTAGACTTGCATGTGTAGGTTGATTGCTTGACTTGTGCTAAGTTGCTAAATCTGCCAAGACTTAAAATTGGGAAAACGATAGATTTTTTATTTGGTCAAGTAGTCTAATCACCCCCCTCTAGACATACTTTTGATCCTACAGTTGAGGCAGAGACGGTCAGTAAGTGTGATGCTGCAACATCGGTGATTAGACGGCGCCAGAAAAAGGTCTTGATAACCCACAAGTATAGGGGATCAATTGTAGCCTCTTTCAATAAGTAAGAGTGTCGAACCCAACGAGGAGCTAAAGGTAGAACGAATATTCCCTCAAGTTCTATCGACCACCGATACAACCCTACGCACGCTTGACGTTCGCTTTACCTAGAACAAGTATGAAACTAGAAGTACTTTGTAGGTGTTGTTGGATAGGTTTGTGTCGGCGTTCTGGGAACGGGGGTCCCCAGACTTGCCTTCCTGCGGCCTGTGGTGTGGCTCAAAGGGGGGCCCAGCACGGCCCATCTTCATCAACACAGACCCAAGACCCTTGCGAGGGGCCAAGCCTCGCGGGGCGGACGACATGGAGCTTCTTCAGGCACGGCCTCATCAGGCTGGCTCGCGAGGAGGCGGAGAGATCAAGGCGGGGTACCTCACGAGGTGCCCGTGACGCAAGCCATGACGACCAAGGGCGCCAGGCGGGTGCCAACCCGCGCAGTGTCCTCCTTTCCTCTTTGGTGCAAAGGGGGCAAGCGCAGCCGCAGAGTACCGAGGCATCAGGCAAAGGTTGCCATTTCGGTGCAACAAGACCAAGACTAGGAGGACTGCAAGATGGAGGTCATCGTGGAGCCCAAGACGGCGTCACCACCAGAGCTTTGTGCAGGCAAAGACTACTTTTGTCAGGATAGCTGGTACTAGCTGTCCCCCTTCAAATTTGCCCGCCATTGTTGGCTCCCTTCCTGCTCGATATTTGGGAAGAGGACCAGGGCCTCTATAAATAGGACCAGCCACCCACAGGTGGAGGGGGGAGATCGAGAGGTTAGAGATCGAGAGGTTGAGGATCGAGAGAAGATCGAATCAAAGAGAGAGAAGGGTGATTGAACTCCTCCCAGAAGTTCATCGCCCCAGCCAAGAACAAACCCTCGCGAGGCTGTTCTTCCTTGTATTGTTCATCATCATCAGCCCAAGAGGCAATCCACACACCACACACTGGAGTAGGGTATTACACCACAACGGTGACCCGAACCAGTATAAACCCTGTGTCTCTTGTGTTGTTCTTTCCATAGCTTAAATCTTAGCGAGGCGGAGGGGTGCAGGTAGGTAGGAGGCGAAATCTCCGCACGCACCCCAGTGTTCGAACCTCAAGGGTCTGCCGGAACCCGAAATCCAACATTTGGCGCGCCAGGTAGGGGTGCGCCAGAATTCGTCTTCCACCACCCCGTTCTCCTCCGACCATCGTGTCCATGTCTGACGCTCGTCGGGCCCGCGCCGAGCGCCGGGCCGCTCTCGCTTCCCTCGTCGCCCAGACGGCTCCTGTTGGCAGGCGTCCTCGCCGTTCCCCGTCACCTGCCTTCAACACCGCCACCGGTCCAGCGGGGGACGAGCAGCAAGCGTCGTCTCAGCATCCGTCCGTGTGGCAAGACGGCCGCACCGCTACTCCCTCGCTCGCCCCAGCTGGTTCTTCGTCCCGCGCGCTCCGCACACCCATGGAGGCTCGAGCTGCGCTCATCGCAGCAAACAAGCTCCTGCGCTACCATCCCGTCGACGACGTCTACGAAGAATGGCTCGACCGCGTCGCCGAGCTCGTCCGCGCGCAGGGGGCTCTCCTGCGCCGTCCGTTCCGCTGCACCGCACACCGCCCCGCGCGGGCGACGAAGCTCCGGCGGTGCCCCGGCCGCCTCCTCCTCAAGAAGGCGCCATGGCTCCAAGGCGCGTGGCCCCTGGGCAGAACCCGCTTCGTCAGGTGCCAGCACGGCAAGAGCAGAGCTGCCAAGAAGTCCCTCGCCCGCAAGAAGCTGCCCGGGCGCTCCCTGCTCCAGCACGTCGCGACCATGCTCCTGCTCCCGCACGTCAAGACCCCGCGCTGCTCCCAGCTGCAGCGCGTGGGGACATGCAAGACCAAGCTCTCCGTCACCCAAGGCCTCCCGTGGCCACAGCAGGCTGCCGTGCCTTCACCACCGAGCTATGCAGCGTCGCGTGGCCCGGCAAGTTCAAGCCAGACCTGCCTCCTCATTACGATGGCACGGCCGACCCTGCGGAGTTCCTCCAGCTCTATGAGCTGGGCATCGAAGCTGCCAACGGAGACGAGAAGGTCATGGCGAACTGGTTTATCATGGCGCTCAAGGACGGGGCCCGCACCTGGCTCCTGAACCTGGCTCCAGGCACGATCTCCTCCTGGGACGAGATGCGCACCCACTTCATCGCCAACTTCCAAGGTACTCGCGACCGGCCACCCGCCGTGAGCGACATGCGCCGCATCAAGCAACAACCCGGGGAGACCCTACAGAAGTACATCCAGCGCTTCAACAACGCACGCCTCAAGATTCCCAAGGTGACTGAGGAGGCCATCATCTCAGCCTTCTCCGACGGCGTGCGCGATGTCAAGATGAAGGAGGAGCTGTCGATGTATGAAGACCTGTGCACTTCCTTGGAGCTGTTCAACTTGGCAACCAAGTGCGCCAGGGCTGAGGAAGGGCGTCTCTCCCTCCTCGAGCTGCCTGCGCAGACCCAGAAGAGAAGAAGCCCAAGGCCAAGGATGTGAAGTGCAAGGGGGCTGCCGTGCTCGCGGCAGAACCAGACACCAAGCGGGGCAGAGATCAGCCCGAACCTTCCAAGGGCAGTCGGTACTGTGTGTACCACGACCTCCACAACCACAACACCAACGAATGTCAAGAGCTCTGAGCCGTGCGAGAAGGAAGGATCGGTCGTAGCCCCGACCGCGGTGACCGGGGCTACGGTCGAGGAGGAGGAAGGAACGCAGGACGCTGGGAAGACCGTGGCCCGCGCCAAGGGTGGCGCGATCAACCTCGCAAGGATCGCTGGCAAGACCCGCCTCGCGAGGGAGACTGGAGGGATCAGCCTCGCGAGGATCGCCTGCAAGGCAACGCAGGCCTCCCTCCGCTGCCGCCGTAGCCAAGGAGAAACGAGGACCGCCACCAGGACGAGGGGGCTGGGGGCTTCCAGGAGCCGCGCGCGATCGCCTGCATCCTGGGCGGGGCTCAAGCCCCAGCCTCTCAACGCATCTTCAAGCAGTTCGCCCGCGAAGTGAATGCAGTCCTCCCCAAGCTCGAAGCCACGTGCCCTCTCAGGTGGTCGGCGTGCGCCATCACGTTCAGCTCAGCAGATCAGCTCAAGTGTGCGGCTACAGCCGGAGTCCTCCCGATGCTTTGTTCCCCAATCATCAGCAACGTGGTGGTCACCAGGACCCTCATCGACGGCGGGGTAGGGCTCAACGTCCTGTCCGTGGAAACATTCAACAATCTCTAAGTGCCCTACAGCCAGCTTCATCCAACCAAGCCTTTCTCCGAAGTCACCAACGGCTCCACGGTCCCGATTGGGCAGGTCCGCCTCCCTGTCACCTTCGGGCACGCGACAACTACCGCACCGAGCTCATCGACTTCAACGTCGCTCACATTCGCCTGCCGTACAACGCCATCCTTGGGTACCCAGCGCTGGCCAAGTTCATGGACGTGACTCACCACGGCTACAATGTCCTCAAGATGCCAGGAAGTGGCGGAGTCATCACGGTGCCCTGTGAAGAGAAGGACGCGGTATGTTCCCAGGAACGAGCCTTTCAGGCCACGTCACTGGAAGACCCGGATCGCGGAAGCAGGAGGCTTCCCGAGACCGCTCCCAAGAAGAAGAAGACATCGTCCGGCCCGGCCCCTCAGGAGGCAGGCCCCTCTGGGCCCACGCCTGCCCAGGGGGAACCTCCTTCCATCGCATAGGAAAGCGCGCCTGGCGCCCTCCTCATGCAGGGCTCAGGGGCTCTCCCCTGGAGGGCCACCGACCTGGCTAGGGTCACGAGGGAGGCGCTTGGGCACCACATGGAGGCGTGCTTCGAAGCACGTTTCCCTCAAGAAGGAGTAAGGCAAGGAGAGCCAGACCCTCAGGAGTTCGTCAGCAAGGCCATTCAGGAGCTATAGGAGTCAAGAGTCATGAAAGGCGGCCGCCGCCTACCAGCAGTGGCTCCCCATCCAGGCAAGGATGGTGGGCTGCGCGTCTGCATCGACATACCAGGGCTCAATCGAGTCGCCTCTCTGGAGCGCCTCTGGCCCTCGCGAGTGGGGCACTGCGGAGGTCCACCCCACAGCTACGTTCGCATGCCTTACGGCTTGCCGAACGCGGCTGCCACGTACCAGCGCCTCATGAGGGGCATCATGGAGGCACAAGAGGCCAGGCGTTCCGCAGCCCTGGCGGAGATGGAGATGGTCCGCGAGGAGCCACCAGCGCCTCCGGAGCCTCCCGAGGCCCCTAGGCCTGGGGGCTCGTGAGGATCGGCTTCCGCGGCCCACCGAGCCTGCTACACCAACGGTCCTTCGTCCTCAACATCATCAGGTGACATCTTTCAAGTTTCATTTCCAGCTGGGAGCGCCCCCCCCAGGGTTGCATTATTCCCAGGCCGCATGGGTCCGTCCCTGCGGCATGTATCCCTTTTATTTCATGTTGGTAGCTTACTTTGTTGGGGGCGCCCCTCGGGCTGCATCATCCCCAAGTCGCTCAGGCCTGACCCAGTGATGTCCGCCTTCCCAACATCTATTTGAATGAATCCACTCCTTCGCGGCTAATGTGTTTGACCCAGTTGCCCGCTCAACTGACGCCAACTGACGGAACTGCTCCGGCACGACGCTTGCGCATGGGTCCGTCCCTGCAACGCCGACAAACCTGAATGGCTGAGCTCTGGCCGCGGCAGCCCCGCATAGCGCCACCTCGTCAAGCCTTCAGTGCCTCACTGCCCCTCGGAAGCAACCAACGGCTGACTGTCAATTGTCATGGCAACCCCTCGTTCTTTCTATGATGGGTCTACAGGATCTCATAAAGGAGTTGCGTCAGGCGAGGCCCTTGTGGTGTCTCCTTCACTCTCATCCGCGCGAACCGCTTGCACGTTAAAGGGGGGGTGCCTGAGCATCGCGACTCAGGGCTCTTACTGGCTCTCCAGCCCTCACCCTCTGGCCTTGTCCATGGCATCGCTGCCTGGCATACCAGCGACGGCTGAGACTCGCTCGAGGGCCGGGACCCGAGGACGTAGAGCAGAAAGGGGAGCAAAGGCGAGAGGGGAGGGACACGTGAGGACCTCGCCGAGCAACCTCACGCCTGCCGATGCACGGACCCGGCGACATACCAGAGAGCGGCCCCTGATTCTCGAGATAAGTCACCACCCGGAAGCACCAGCTACCGTGGCACCATCCCCACACCTAATGCCATCCCGTGTTAGCGACGCCGCTCTCCTTTTTCACTGAACGACGGCTGCTTGAGCGCCAAAGGGGACCTCCTGAGCATCGCGAGTCAGGGGCTCTTACCGGACCCCGGGTCGCTCACCTCCTGGCCTTGACCACGGCATCGCGACCTGGCATACCAGCGACGGCTGAAGCCGCCTTGGGACTGGGACCTGTCGGCGCAGAGCACCAAGCCCTCATGAGGTTCGAAAGGGAGAACTGAGCTAAGATGGAATGAGCAACTCGCACAGTTCTACGACAAGGGTTATATTAACAAAACAGGATCACACGCACCTTACAAGCCCCCACGGGACGCGTCTTTGATTCCTCGCAGGGAACAGATCCTAAAAGGACGCTAACTACGCGCGCCCCTGCAAAAGACGCCATCATCAATAGTGGGCCGTCAAGATCCGGCGCCAACCCCATCCAGATTAGAGTCGGCGACAGCCTGACGAGCCTGCCCTGCTCCAGGAGCGGCACCGGCTCGGGGGCTCGTAGCTGTCGTCGCTCGTCTCCGGAGTCGCGAAGAGCTCGCCGGAGTCGCTGGAACCTCCGACGCCTCCGCCGCCTAAGGAGCCGCCAAGGGAGCGGTCGGCGGGCCTAGTCCTCGCCGCAGCAGGGTCCCGGCCACCTCTCCCGGGGCAGCACTCCAGCTGGCGCCCGTTCGCATCGAAGACCTTGAAGAACATCACCGAAGCACCGTCGTACTCCAAGTGGACCGCGAAGGCGCCTCTTGTCCTGCAAACCCGGGCGACTTCGCTCCAGCCTCGAGTCATGAAGACCTCGCCTGGGGCAACGACCGCGACCTCTGCCTCGGTCGCGAGGGTGCTGCAACTGGCGTGCTGCAGCCAAAGCTCCAGGAGTTCTCCCTACGGGATGATGGAGGCGAATAAGGGAGGAAGGCGAATCCAAGACTGAGGAGGCATGGCGGCGTGGACACCGAGAGGAGGGACGACCCACACCTTCATGACCCGTCGGCGCCGACGGCGGCGCCGCCCGTGGCGATCAGCACCAGCTCCTTCAGGGCCCTCGATGTGAGCATACAAGGGAAGCGGGAACCCTGGCGGTGCCCGCTCGCACCAGGGCCTTGACACCACCTGATGGGCCCCCTCGTCCCGGCCGCGGAGGACGAGCCGTTTCTTTGGCGGGAGCGGGTCTGGTTCCTCTCGGGGAGCCTTTCCCTTCTCTACCATCGAGAACCGGCGGATCAGAGCCATCGCAGTAAGACGGAGCAAGGACCGGGAAGAAGGAGAAGCAAGAAGGGATGGACTAGAAGGGCGCGCGCCGTCCCGTACTTATGGCCGGCGAAGGCCAACCGCCGACCTCCATGATCGCAGGTAATCATGACCCGCTTTGCATGCAGGCGACTTGTCCAATCCGTGCAGTTGCCGAGGCGCCATGGGGAAGTGGAGACGTGTAGCGACCCGACCCGAATGGATCAAGTCTCTGTGCTTAAGTGTCATCCCTGGATCGGTATGCTGACACACACAGTACTCGAAGGATTTATAACAGAGGTAAATCACATGTATAAAGTAACGTAAATACTATTACCTCAATCCATATAGCGGAAGCAACAAGGTTGTGGATTCCCATAAACACCAACGGCAAAGTTGAGTGTAGAAATCGTAACCCTAACGTATCACTTACTCGACGTAAGAAACCTGCAACATGAGACGTTGCAGCCCGAAACAGGTCAGTACATTGAATGTACTGGCAAATTCACACCATAGAGAAAATGATGAACAATGGCTATCACTATATGCATATATGGCTGGTGGAAAAGCTCTATGGTTATAAGGTTTTTGCGTAAAGCCAATTTTTCCCTACTGCAAAGGAATAAATATATTTAACTATCAAGGTGGTTGTTGAACATTGAGAATGGTTGACAGCATTCTCAATCCCAACTAAGTAACAATTAAAACCCAACAACATTAATTAGAGTAACGTGATGAGATCAACAGGATAATCCAAAACTAGATACTCAAGATGTCCATAACCAGGGACACGGCTAATCATGATTAGTTTATACACTCTGCAGAGGTTTGCGCACTTTTCCCCACAAGACTCGCACTATAGGGTGTTTGAGAAGACGGATGACCGAGACACAGTCTTTCAGAAGCGCTAGCACCTTACATGTGGGTAGACCGGTACACCTACTTTCCCCTACATCTGCTAGTCTACCCGTAAGAGTTCGCACAACTTAGTCAACTATGCCAGAGCCCATAATGGCTTGTGGCTGCACACGGAAGTTTCTAGCATGAAAGATCTTATGATCCCTTTGAGCCTGGGTGGCGGTCCAAAAAAAACAGGCAAGTCCTGATAGACATCAGGTGCCTCAATCCACCCAGATGTGTGTTAGGTTGCCACCTTAGATAAACCATAAATTAAATATCTCACATCTGTCATGGATATCACTCACCCAATCCACATCTACTAGCATAGCATTGCATAATAAGAAAACGTAGAAGTAACTCCCAAGGGTTTCATAATAATACAGGTAATAGGTAATACCTCATCTACTTCCCAATCCCACAATTTAATTAGATCCTAATCATGCAATGTGAGAGGATTGATCTAATGCAATAAAACATGGGTTGTAGAAAAGGTATGATCAAAGTGTGAACTTGCCTGCAATGTAGATGAAGATGATTCGCACTTAAAACTCTTGATAGATCTACTCGTCACACTCCGGTCAATCTATCGTAAGCAAACAATAGTAACCACACAATAAGTACTCATCTTATGCACAAGTAAAACTCGAAAGAGAGAACGAACCAGAAAGTTCAACTTAAGAACTCCGGTTGCAAAGAAAGAACGAACCGAACAAACGACGGAAAACAAACGGCGGAAGAAAACAACTCGGTTCTAGCAAGTTGAAACTAGGTCAAATTTTACCATAGCAAAAACTTGTTCAAGTTGATTAGACGGAACGGAGGTTTCGAGATGAAACTCCAGGCGCTTGAATCACCTGATTCCGATAAACAGGCGAGAAGATAAACTAGAACGAAGATCGGATTTGAGATCGCGATCGCGGAATAAATCCGACGAAAAGAAAGAGATGAACGGTTAAACGAACGGGCGTCGTTAACCGGGAATAATCGGTGATCATGTTCGTTGAGACGAACGGTCCGAAAGAAGAACGAAAACCGATCTAGGGTTTTCGGAAAAGAAACGGAAAACCGATCTAGGGTTTCGGAAGAAAACCGAAACAAAAATCGAAAGAAAAAGAAAAGAAACGGAGAGAAAACGGAACGGTTCTTTTTAGGAAAAACCGGACCGGGGAAGAAAAAGAGAGGCGTGGCTACCTCGACGAGGCTCCGGCGGCGGCGGCTAAGGGCGGCGGCGGCTAGAGGAGGCGGCGGCGCTAGGGCACAAGGGCGGCGGCGCGGTGTGGGGTGGCGCGGCGTCGGTGTAGGGCGCGGGGTGGGGTGCGGTGGAGGGCTTGGGGCTTGGGGTTTGATTCGATGATTTGGAGGGGGGTGTAGGGGTATTTATATAGGTGGGGGGATTACTTGGGGTAGGGGACAAGAAATAGAGTAGGAAAAGGAAAACGAAACAAAGGAAAGAGGGGGCTAGCCTAGAGTCCAAGCCGGACTCGGCTTAGAGCGAGGCGGCGGCTGGCCTGGCGCCTGGCGCCTGGCGCTGCGCGCGGCTGGGGTGGAGCGGCGGCTGGCTGGGCCTTTGGCCCGGCTGGCCTGCGGAATTTTTTTTAACTGGTTCCGTGCGCTGAAAAACAAGAAAAGGGAAAACTAAATGGGCTCCAAAAAACCTAAAGTAAATTTTCCCCGACTCCTAAAAATGAGTCGAACAAAATGAACTTTTCTACGGACCAAAAATGCAATCTTCGAAAACGCGCATTTTTCCCTATCCAAAGAAAAACAAACAAACAAACACCGGAAAACGAAATTTGATCTATTTATTAAATCTTCATTTTTCCTATATTTTGGGAAAGTCATATTATTCCCTCTCTCGTATTTTGATATCGGAAAAATAATTGAAGATGAAATAAATAAATCAAATGATCCTCTTTTCAAATTCGAGAAAACTCTCAAATATGAAAATAACGAAATCTCCAACTCTCTCCGAAGGTCCTTGAGTTGCGTGAAATTTCTAGGATCGACCAAAATGCAAGAAAATAAGATATGCATGATGATCTAATGTATAACATTCCAAATTGAAAATTTGGGATGTTACAAGACGCCCACGTCCAATCAACCGCCACACGGCGCCCAAGGCCGCAGGCTGTTAGGGCCCGCGGCGCTTCGCTCTTGCCCTTCCGCCTCCCTACACGGCCAAGTCCGGGCGCGCCTTAGGCCCGGGGGCTACTGTCGGTGTTCTGGGAATGGGGGTCCCCAGACTTGCCTGCCTGCGGCCTGCGGCGTGGCTCAAAGGGGGGCCCAGCACGGCCCATCTTCATCAACACAGACCCAAGACCCTCGCGAGGGGCCAAGCCTCGCGAGGCGGACGACACGGAGCTTCTTCAGGCACGACCTCATCAGGCTGGCTCGCGAGGAGGCGGAGAGATCAAGGCGGGGTACCCCACGAGGTGCCCGTGACGCAAGCCATAACGACCAAGGGCGCCAGGCGGGCGCCAGCCCGCGCAGTGTCCTCCTTTCCTCTTTGGTGCAAAGGGGGCAAGCGCAGCTGCGGAGTACCGAGGCATCAGGCAAAGGTTGCCATTTCGGTGCAACAAGACCAAGACCAGGAGGACTGCAAGACAGAGGTCATCGTGGAGCCCAAGACGGCGTCACCACCAGAGCTTTGTGCAGGCGAAGACTACTTTTGTCAGGATAGCTGGTACTAGCTGTCCCCCTTCAAATTTGCCCGCCATTGTTGGCTCCCTTCCCGCTCGATATTTGGGAAGAGGACCAGGGCCTCTATAAATAGGACCAGCCACCCACACGTGGAGGGGGGAGATCGAGAGGTTAGAGATCGAGAGGTTGAGGATCGAGAGAAGATCGAATCAAAGAGAGAGAAGGGTGATTGAACTCCTCCCAGCAGTTCATCGCCCCAGCCAAGAACAGACCCTCGCGAGGTTGTTCTTCCTTGTATTGTTCATCATCTTCAGCCCAAGAGGCAATCCACACACCACACACTAGAGTAGGGTATTACACCACAACGGTGGCCCGAACCAGTATAAACCATGTGTCTCTTGTGTTGTTCTTTCCATAGCTTAAATCTTAGCGAGGCGGAGGGGTGCAGGTAGGTAGGAGGCGAAATCTCCGCGCGCACCCCAGTGTTCGAACCTCAAGGGTCTGCCGGAACCCGAAATCCGACAGTTTGCAAGATAATAAAGAGCAAGTAAATAAAAAGTAGGGGCTGTTTAGATAAAGACACAACTAAGTTAGGTTTAGTAGAGAGTTTGTTGTTATGAGAAAGTTATTTGTCCCTAGGCAATCGATAACTAGACCGGTAATCATTATTGCAATTTTATTTAAGGGAGAGGCATAAGCTAACATACTTTCTCTACTTGGATCATATGCACTTATGATTGGAACTCTAGCAAGCATCCACAACTACTAAAGATTCATTAAGGTAAAACCCAACCATAGCATTAAAGCATCAAGTCCCCTTTATCCCATACGCAACAACCCCCTTACTCGGGTTTGTGTTTCAGTCACTCACGCAACCCACTATAAGCGAATCATGAATGTATTGCAACACCCTACAGCGGGGATCCCTCACGCTTGCGCGACAAGGAGAGCACCATAGGACAGCACCAATAATAAAACATGCAACTCAAACCAATCTTGATCATCATATAGCCATTAGGACAAAATGGATCTACTCAAACATCATAGGATAGCCATACATCATAGGGAAATAATATATAGCGTTGAGCACCATGTTTAAGTAGAGATTATAGCGGGTAAGAGAGAGGTTACACCTGCTGCATAGAGGGGGAAAGAGTTGGTGGTGAAGGCGGTGAAGTTGTTGCTGAAGATGACGGTGATGATGATGGCCCCCGGTGGCACTCCGGCGCCACCAGAAGCAAGGGGGAGAAGGCCCCCCTTCTTATTCTTCTTCCTTGACCTCCTCCCTAGATGGGAGAAGGGTTGCCCCTCTGGTCCTTGGCCTCCATGGCGTGGGAGGGGCGAGAGCCCCTCCGAGATTGGATCTGTCTCTCCGTGTCTCTCTGTTTCTGCGTTCTGTTCTGCTACCCTTTCACCGTTTCTATTATATCCGGAGATCCGTAACTCCAATTGGAACGAAACCTTCGCGATGATTTTTTTCCGAAAATTAGCTTTCTTGCGGCTGAAGAAGGGCGTCAACCGCCTTACAGGTGGGTCACGAGGGTCAGAGGCGTGCCCTAGGGGGGGCGCCCCCCTACCTCGTTCCCACCTCGGACACTGGTTCGCGTTGATTTTTCCTCTAGATTTTCCAAATATTCCGAAAAGTATCTCCGTCCGTTTTTATCCCGTTTGGACTCCGTTTGATATGGATATTCTGCGAAACCAAAAACATGCAACAGACATGAACTGGCACTGGGCACTGGATCAATACGTTAGTGATACGTCTCCGTCGTATCTATAATTTTTTATTGTTCCATGCCAATATTATTCAACTTTCATATACTTTTTGGCAACTTCTTATATTATTTTTGGGACTAACATATTGATCCAGTGCCCAGTGCCATTTCCTGTCTGTTGCATGTTTTTGGTTTCGCAGAATATCCATATCAAATGGAGTCCAAGCGGGATAAAAACGGACAGAGCTTATTTTTGGAAAATATGGAAAATTCAGAAGGAAAATCAACGCGAACCAGTGCCTGAGTTGGTCACGAGGCAGGCCCCCCTAGGGTGCGCCCCCTACCCTCGTGAGCCCACCGTAAGGCGGTTGACGCTCTTCTTTTGCTGCAAGAAAGCTAATATTCGGAAAAAAATCATGGCGAAGGTTTCAGGCCAGTCGGAATTATGGATCTCCATATATATACGAAACGGTGAAACAGAGCTAGAACAGAACGCAGAACCAAAGAGAAACAGAGAGATAGATCCAATCTCGGAGGAGCTCTCGCCCCTCCCATGCCATGGAGGCCAAGGACCAGAGGGGAAACCCTTCTCCCATCTAGGGAGGAGGTCAAGGAAGAAGGGGGCCCCTCTCCCCCTCTCCTCCGGTGGCACCGGAACATCGCCGTGGCCATCATCATCATCACCGCGATCTTCACCAACACCTCCTCCATCTGCACCAACATCTCCATCACCTTCCCCCCTCTATCTACAGCGGTCCACTCTCCCGCAACCCGCTGTACCCTCTACTTGAACATGGTGCTTTATGCTTCATATTATTATCCAATGATGTGTTGCCATCCTATGATGTCTGAGTAGATTCTCGTTGTCCTATCAGTGGTTGATGAATTGCTATGATTGATTTAATTTGCTTGTGGTTATGTTGCTGTCCTTTGGTGCCCATCATATGAGCGCACGCGTGGATCACACCATAGGGTTAGTTGTATGTTGATAGGACTATGTATTGGAGGGTAAGAGTGACAGAAGCTTCAACCTAGCATAGAAATTGATGCATACGGTATTGAAGGGGGGACCAATATATCTTAATGCTATGGTTGGGTCTTACCTTAATGAACATTAGTAGTTGCGGATGCTTGCTAATAGTTCCAATCATAAGTGCATAGAATTCCAAGTAAGGGATGACATGCTAGCAGTGGCCTCTCCCACATAATACTTGCTATCGGTCTAGTAAAGTAGTCAATTTCTTAGGGACAATTTGCAACTCCTACCACCACTCTTCCACATCCGCTATATTTACTTTAGTTGCTTCTTTACCTTAACGGCCCCTAGTTTTATTTTCGTGCTCTTTACTTTCTTGCAAGCCTTTCCGAAAACACCTACAAAGTACTTCTAGTTTCATACTTGTTCTAGGTAAAGCGAACGTCAAGCGTGCGTAGAGTTGTATCGGTGGTCGATAGAACTTGAGGGAATATTTGTTCTACCTTTAGCTCTCGTTGGGTTCGACACTCTTACTTATCGAAAACGGTTGCGATCCCCTATACTTGTGGGTTATCAAGACCTTTTTCTGGCACCGTTGCCGGGGAGCAATAGCGTGGGGTGAATATTCTCGTGTGTGCTTGTTTGCTTTATCACTAAGTAATTTTTTATTTGTTGTTCTTAGTTGTTTTCTATCTTTAGTTATGGGTAGGAAACGCAAAATACCAAAAAAAATTAGTTGTACCTACTGAACCAATGGTCGAAGAACCACTCAAAATCTATCACACTGCTGAAGCTTTTTACTTGGATCATCTTCGATCCCTATGTGCTCGTGCTAAAACCCCAACTAGCTTAGTTGAGGTCAAATCTTTAGATGAGCATGCTTGTTATGTGTGACACCGTATATCTGAAAGAGGGAAACGTTTATTGGATCAAATTCATCATTTGCAATGCTATGCTTGGAATTTATGTTATATATATATATGATTTTACTTGTTGTTTTGAAAACCCTAAGAAACACCTTCCCTACCAATGTGAGTTTATTGATAATGGAATCAAATCTTCGTATGCTAAGGGTGTTTATAGTTACTATGATGTTCAACAAATTGAAGAATTTGTTGCTTTTAAGGGTGCTTATGAAATTGCTTCTTTGATTGAAAAGTATGATGCTACTCTTTACCAATCTGAAAATTTTGCCATACTTAAATATTGCGTTGATAATTATGCTTCTAATGCTTATGTTAAACCATATATTGAGGAATACTCCGCTGTCCAAGAAGAGATTAATATTTTGCAGGAGTCTATGGAAGAAGAAATTGATGAAACTGTGAGCTCATTGGATGAAAAAGATGAGGAACAGAGCGAAGAACAAAAGGAGGAAGAGCGAATTAGCTACCCGTGCCCACCTTCTAATGAGAGTAACTCTTCAACTCATACATTGTTTAATTCCCCTTCGTGCTTACCGAAGGATGATTGCTATGATGATTGTTATGATCCCGTTGATTCTCTTGAAATATCCCTTTTTGATGATGCTTGCTATGCTTGTGGCCAAGATGCCAATATGAATTATGCTTATGGAGATGAACTTGCTATAGTTCCTTATGTTAAACATGAAATTGTTGCTATTGCACCCACACATGATAGTCCTATTATCTTTTTGAATTCTCCCGACTACACTATATCAGAGAAGTTTGCCCTTATTAAGGATTATATTGATGGGTTGCTTTTTACCGTTGCACATGATGATTTTGATGAATATAATATGCATGTGCTTGCTGCTCCTACTTGCAATTATTATGAGAGAGGAACTATATCTCCACCTCTCTATGTTTCCAATACGACAAAATTGCAAGAAACTATTTATACTATGCATTGGCCTTTACTATGTGTGCATGAATTGTTCTTTTATGACATGCCGATGCATAGGAAGAGAGTTAGACTTCATTGTTGCATGATATATATTACTTTGTGCTCACTACTAAATTATAAATCATTGTTAATTAAAATTGGCTTTGATATACCTTGGGATCCGGGTGGATTCACTACTTGAGCACTATATGCCTAGCTTAATGGCTTTAAAGAAAGCGCTGCCAGGGAGACAACCCGGAAGTTTTAGAATGTCATTTATTTCTGTTGAGTGCTTTCATATAGTTTAAAAACAACAAAAATAAAGAGGGGAACCCAAAACTTTTTCAAAAAGGAAAGTGAAAGTGAGAAAGACAAGCACTGTTGAAGTGGGAGAGCTCCTTGAACTTTGTTCATGCTCACGACAACTTTGTGAATCTTGATTACAGAAACTTTTCAACAAAAATAATTATCCCCTTGTACAATTCCGTTTTATTATAAAAATAATGTGCCAAGGTTTGCCTTTAGGATGTTTACATTTGCTTGATGGTTTGTACGGTGCAGAACAGAAACTTTGGCTGTAGTGCGCGATTTTACATTTTTATCTGGAACGTCAAATGGTTCTGATTCTTTATGCACTGTATTACTATACAAATTGTTTATTTGTCCTAATTTTGGTAGAATTTTTCAAGTATCATAAGTATGGTGAATGTTCAGATTGCTACAGACTGTTCTGTTTTAGACAGATTCTGTTTTTGATGCATAGTTTGCTTGTTTTGATGAAACTATCAATTTTTTATATCAGTGGATTAAGCAATGAAAAAGTTATATTACAGTAGACACAATGCAAAAAACAAAATATGAATTGGTTTGCAACAGTACTTAGAGTAGTGATTTGCTTTATTATACTAACGGTTCTTACCGAGTTTTCTGTTGAAGTTTTGTGTGGATGAAGTGTTCGATGATTGAGAAGGTCTCGATGTGAGAAGAAGGAAGAGAGGCAAGAGCTCAAGCTGGGGGATGCCCGAGGCACCCCAAGTAAATATTCAAGGAGACTCAAGCGTCTAAGCTTGGGGATGCTGGGGAGGCATCCCCTCTTTCTTCAACAAATATCAGTATGTTTTCGGATTCGTTTCGTTCATGCGATATGTGCAAGTCTTGGAGCATCTTTTGCATTTAGGTTTTTATTTTTATTTTTGTACACCATGCTGGTATGAGATAGTCCCTGGTTGATTTATAAAATGCTCATTGCACTTCACTTATATCTTTTGAGTATGGCTTTATAGAATGCTTCATGTGCTTCACTTATATCATTTGAAGTTTGGATTGCATGTTTCTCTTCACTTAGACAACCGCCATTTGCAGAATGCTCTTTTGCTTCACTTATATTTGGTAGAGCGTGGGCATATCTTTTGTAGAAAGAATTAAACTCTCTTGCTTCACTTATACCTATTTAGAGATATGACAGGAACTGGTCGTTCACATGGTTAGTCATAAAATCCTACATAAACTTGTGGATCGCTGAATATGATATGTTTGATTCCTTGCAATAGTTTTGCGATATAAAGATGGTGATATTAGAGTCATGCTAGTGGGTAGTTGTGGATTGTAGAAATACTTGTGTTGAAGTTTGTGATTCCCGTAGCATGCACGTATGGTGAACCGTTATGTGATGAAGTCGGAGCATGATTTATTTATTGATTGTCTTCCTTATGAGTGGCGGTCGGGGACGAGCGATGGTCTTTTCCTACCAATCTATCCCCCTAGGAGCATGCGCGTAGTACTTTGTTTCGATGACTAAAAGATTTTTGCAATAAGTATGTGAGTTCTTTATGACTAATGTTGAGTCCATGGATTATACGCACTCTCACCCTTCCACCGTTGCTAGCCTCTCTAGTACCGCGCAACTTTCGCCGGTACCATAAACCCACCATATACCTTCCTCAAAACAGCCACCATACCTACCTATCATGGCATTTCCATAGCCATTCCGAGATATATTGCCATGCAACTTCCATCATCATCATATACATGACTTGAGCATTCATTGTCATATTGCTTTGCATGATCGTAAGATAGCTAGCATGATGTTTTCATGGCTTGCCCGTTTTTTGATGTCATTGCTACGCTAGATCATTGCACATCCCGGTACACCACCGGAGGCATTCATATACAGTCATATCCTTGTTCTAGATATCGAGTTGTAATATTGAGTTGTAAGTAAATAAAAGTGTGATGATCATCATTATTAGAGCATTGCCCCTGTGAGGAAAGGATGATGGAGACTATGATTCCACCACAAGTCGGGATGAGACTCCGGACGAAAAAAAAGATAAAGGCCAAAAAAGAGAAGGCCCAAAAAATAAAAAAAATATGAGAGAAAAAGAGAGAAGGGGCAGTGCTACTATCCTTTTTCCACACTTGTGCTTCAAAGTAGCACCATGTTCTTCATATAGAGAGTCTCTTGAGTTATCACTTTCATATACTAGTGGGAATTTTCATTATAGAACTTGGCTTGTATATTCCGATGATGGGCTTCCTCAAATGCCCGAGGTCTTCATGCGCAAGCAAGTTGGATGCACACCCACTTAGTTTCAGTAAGAGCTTTCATACACTTATAGCTCTAGTGCATCCGTTGCATGGCAATCCCTACTCACTCACATTGATATCTATTAATGGGAATCTCCATAGCCCGTTGATACGCCTAGTTGATGTGAGACTATCTTCTCCTTTTTGTCTCCTCCACCATCATATTATATTCCACCTATAGTGCTATGTCCATGGCTCACGCTCATGTATTGTGTGAAAGTTGAAAAGGTTTGAGAACGTCAAAAGTATGAAACAATTGCTTGGCTTGTCATCGGGGTTGTGCATGATTTGAATATTTTGTGTGGTGAAGATGGAGCATAGCCAGACTATATGATTTTGTAGGGATAACCTTCTTTGGCCATGTTATTTTGAAAATACATGATTGCTTTATTAGTATGCTTGAAGTATTATTGTCTTAATGTCAAAGGATAGACTATTGCTTTGAATCACTCGTGTCTTAATATTCATGCCATGATTAGACATATGATCAAGATTTTGCTAGGTAGCATTCCACATCAAAAATTACCTTTTTTATCATTTACCTACTCAAGGACGAGCAGGAATTAAGCTTGGGGATGCTGATACGTCTCCATCGTATCTATAATTTTTGATTGTTCCATGCCAATATTATTCAACTTTCATATACTTTTTGGCAACTTTTTATATTATTTTTGGGACTAACATATTGATCCAGTGCCCAGTGCCAGTTCCTGTTTGTTGCATGTTTTTGGTTTCGCAGAATATCCATATCAAACGGAGTCCAAACGGGATAAAAACGGACTGAGCTTATTTTTGGAAAATATGGAAAATTCGGAAGGAAAATCAACGCGAACCAGTGCTCGAGGTGGTCACGGGGCAGGGGGGCGCGCCCCCTACCCTCGTGAGCCCACCGTAAGGCGGTTGACGCTCTTCTTTTGCCGCAAGAAAGCTAATATTCGGAAAAAATCACGGCGAAGGTTTCAGGCCAATCGGAGTTATGGATCTCCATATATATACGAAACGGTGAAACAGAGCCAGAACAGAACGCAGAACCAGAGAGAAATAGAGAGATAGATCCAATCTCGGAGGGGCTCTCGCCCCTCCCATGCCATGGAGGCCAAGGACCAGAGGGGAAACCCTTCTCCCATCTAGGGAGGAGGTCAAGGAAGAAGAGGAAGAAGGGGGCCCCTCTCCCCCTCTCCTCCGGTGGCGCCGGAACACCGTCGTGGCCATCATCATCATCACCGCGATCTTCACCAACACCTCCGCCATCTTCACCAACATCTCCATCACCTTCCCCCCTCTATCTACAGCGGTCCACTCTCCCGCAAGCCGTTGTACCCTCTACTTGAACATGGTGCTTTATGCTTCATATTATTATCCAATGATGTGTTGCCATCCTATGATGTCTGAGTAGATTTTCGTTGTCCTATCGGTGGTTGATGAATTTCTATGATTGATTTAATTTGCTTGTGGTTATGTTGATGTCCTTGAAAGGAAATATGCCCTAGAGGCAATAATAAAGTTATTATTTATTTCCTTATATCATGATAAATGTTTATTATTCATGCTAGAATTGTATTAACCAGAAACATAATACATGTGTGAATACATAGACAAACAGAGTGTCACTAGTATGCCTCTACTTGACTAGCTCGTTAATCAAAGATGGTTATGTTTCCTAACCATAGACATGTGTTGTCATTTGATTAACGGGATCACATTATTGGGAGAATGATGTGATTGACATGACCCATTCCATTAGCTTAGCACCCGATCGTTTAGTATGTTGCTATTGCTTTCTTCATGACTTATACATGTTCCTATAACTATGAGATTATGCAACTCCTGTTTGCCGGAGGAACACTTTGTGTGCTACCAAATGTCACAACGTAACTGGGTGATTATAAAGGTGCTCTACAGGTGTCTCCAAAGGTACATGTTGGGTTGGTGTATTTCGAGATTAGGATTTGTCACTCCGATTGTCGGAGAGGTATCTCTGGGCCCTCTCGGTAATGCACATCACCTAAGCCTTGCAAGCAATGCAACTAATGAGTTAGTTGCGATATGATGTATTACGGAATGAGTAAAGAGACTTGCCGGCAACGAGATTGAACTAGGTATTGAGATACCGACGATCGAATCTCGGGCAAGTAACATACCGATGACAAAGGGAACAACGTATGTTGTTATGCGGTCTGACCGATAAAAGATCTTCGTAGAATATGTGGGAACCAATATGAGCATCCAGGTTCAACTATTGGTTATTGACCGGAGACGTGTCTCAGTCATGTCTACATTGTTCTCGAACCCGTAGGGTCCGCACGCTTAAGGTTTCGATGACAGTTATATTATGAGTTTATTAGTTTTGATGTACCGAAGTTAGTTCGGAGTCCCGGATGTGATCACGGACATGACGAGGAGTCTCGAAATGGTCGAGACATAAAGATTGATATATTGGATGACTATATTCGGACACCGGAAGTGTTCCGGAGAAGTTTCGGATAAAACCGGAGTACCGGGGGTTACCGGAACCCCCCCCCCCCCGGGGGGGTTAATGGGCCACATGGGCCTAAAGTGGAGAAGAGTAGGGGCGGCCAGGGCAGGCCGCGCGCCCCCTCCCCCTCTAGTCCGAATTGGACAAGGAGGGGGCGGCGCCCCCCCTTTCCTTCCTCTCCTCTCTCCCTTCCTTCCCCCTCTCCTACTTGGACAAGGAAAAGGAGGGAGTCCTACTCCCGGTAGGAGTAGGACTCCTCCCTGGCGCGCCTCCTCTTGGCCGGCCGCCCGTCCCCTTGCTCCTTTATATACGGGGGCAGGGGGGCACCTCTAGACACACAAGTTGATCTTCGTGATCGTTCTCTTAGCCGTGTGCGGTGCCCCCCTCCACCATAATCCTCGATAATATTGTAGCGGTGCTTAGGCGAAGCCCTGCGACGGTAGAACATCAAGATCGTCACCATGCCGTCGTGCTGACGGAACTCTTCCCCGACACTTTGCTGGATCGGAGTCCGGGGATCGTCATCGAGCTGAACGTGTGCTAGAACTCGGAGGTGCCGTAGTTTCGGTGCTTGATCGTTCGGACCGTGAAGACGTACGACTACATCAACCGCGTTGTGCCAATGCTTCCGCTGTCGGTCTACGAGGGTACGTAGACAACACTCTCCCCTCTCGTTGCTATGCATCACCATGATCTTGCATGTGCGTAGGAATTTTTTTGAAATTACTACGTTCCCCAACAGTCCTTTGGTGCCCATCATATGAGCGCGCGCGTGGATCACACCATAGGGTTAGTTGTATGTTGATAGGACTATGTATTGGAGGGCAAGAGTGACAGAAGCTTCAACCTAGCATAGAAATTGATGCATACGATATTGAAGGGGGACCAATATATCTTAATGCTATGGTTGGGTTTTACCTTAATGAACATTAGTAGTTGCGGATGCTTGCTAATAGTTCCAATCATAAGTGCATAGAATTCCAAGTAAGGGATGACATGCTAGCAGTGGCCTCTCCCACATAATACTTGCTATCGGTCTAGTAAAGTAGTCAATTGCTTAGGGACAATTTCGCAACTCCTACCACCACTCTTCCACACCCGCTATATTTACTTTAGTTGCTTCTTTACCTTAACAGCCCCTAGTTTTATTTTCATGCTCTTTGCTTTCTTGCAAGCCTTTCCGAAAACACCTACAAAGTACTTCTAGTTTCATACTTGTTCTAGGTAAAGCGAACGTCAAGCGTGCGTAGAGTTGTATCGGTGGTCGATAGAACTTGAGGGAATATTTGTTCTACCTTTAGCTCCTCGTTGGGTTCGACACTCTTACTTATCGAAAACGGTTGCGATCCCCTATACTTGTGGGTTATCAGTTAGTCCCAAAAATAGTATAAAAAGTTGCCAAAAAGTATATGGAAGTTGAATAATATTGGCATGGAACAATAAAAAATTATAGATACGACAGAGACGTATCACTCTGGCAGCTGGTCGCTTGTTCTCTTCAATTCTGGCAGGCAGGATAGTAAGTTGTCTTAAGACATTGCTGAGAAGAGATGGTGCTTGCTTGCTTGAGGAGATGGTGGCTATTGTACGCTGAGCTCCAGTGTATAGTTGTTCTACTAATGTATAAACAACCTTGAGCTTTATCAGCATTTCTTTTGCCAATATTGCTAGTTCTGGGGCCTGCATGACATATTATGATTAAGTCACCATACGGCTTATAAAATGAAGTGTGGAAAGTCATTACAATATAAAAGATCTTACCAAAAATAGCAAAGGTCTTTTGTGTGATATGATGCTTCAAGCCAGTAAGTTATGTGGTGACCTCCTCCAATGAGGCCTTAGCTTTTTCAGCCCTCTGGATCAGGGCAGCCTTCTCTTTAGCCCAGGTGGATTTCTCAGCATGCAACTCAGTTTTAAACTTTTCATTTTCATCCAAGCTAAACTTGAACTTGGAGTCAGCCTTCCCGGTCTCAGCTTCTTGTACTTCAAGCCGGGTTTTTAAATCAGTCAACTCAGATTGAAATTGACTGGACACTTCCTGCAAGAAGGTTGGAACAAGTATGCACAGTGATGACATGATCTTATACAAAAAGTCCCAAGCCCTTTGCAAGCAATAGCAGTTCGCACTTGGGGGCTAATGGGTGCATAAAGTTTCTTTATGAAGCAGTAAACATCAATAAGTCCCAAGCCCTTTGCAAGCAAAAGCACTTGGCACTTGGGGGCTAATGGATGCACAAAGTTTCTTTTAAGCACTGGCAGACAACTCTGGTTCATCTTTTTCAAGTTAAACCGGTTTGTAGGGGTGACTAGATGAGATTTACAGTGACAATGATAAGTCCTGGTTTATCATATTGATTAAACCGGCCCTTGGGGGCTACAGCTGCAAAGTTGATTCTTGAAAGTCCTGACTTATCTTCATAAGTTTAAGCTGGCCCTTGGCGGCTACAGTTTTTGATTCAGATGCATAGCTAAAGGCTATCTAACAAGTCTATAGTATATTTTACTCTATCGTATTTAGTAGACTTGGGGGCTGAAGGAATATATCTTAGATAAAAGCAGAGATTGATACCTCATATTTCTGGTGCATGTGCTTGACCATGACAATCTCCAGATCACGGTTGCTATGTACTTGGCTGAGATAACCAGAGAGGATTTCACTAATATTCAGATGAGAATAATTGGCCACGTCAAATTTGACCTTGCGCTTCTCGATCAATTCTTCTTTGGCAGAATGTTTTGCTAGAGCAACAGGATTCCCCGATTCTTGAAAACCAATGTCGGTGATCAGAACTTCCTCAGTGTTTGGTTCTGAAGGCTTGAATGGGCTTGGCGGTTCAGCACCCAAGGGATCAACAATTATATGCTCAGCAGAGGTACCAGGGTTTTCTGGTAGCGGCTCATCAACAGGTTCTTCCGGTTGTTGCACGGAGGCTTCAGATATTGGTGCTTGTTTTTCTGGTTCATGAGTCTTGGGGCCCTCTGTTGGCTTGTTCATTTTAGCCTTTTGCTAGGCTTTGCTTTTCCACTACAAGAGGATTCAAAAAGTCACTATGAGTTTAGAGATGTGGAAAAACACAGATAAAGTTGGTACCCAGGGGCTGTCTTGAAAGCCGGAAGCTAAGTTTGAGATGAATCCCCAGACGAAGAGTGAGAGGTCCCCTGATAATTGAGTCAGAAGGATTAAGTGCTTGAAGAATAAGACATGCCTTGGAATAAATAGACTCGGAATTTTGAAGTACCTCATTCCGGCGTTTGCGTGGGGCTGGTGTGTTAGGTAAACCAGAGGAAAGCTCTCCGCCTCCACTGGTCCGGGTTCTGCACCGGTTTTCATGCTGTTTTTTCCTCAAAATAAAGTTGGGATCCAAGTGAGCTAAAGGGTGAGAAAACCTTACTTTCCGGGTTACTCGTCGAATTTTCTGTCTTGGCAAAGGCTCTGAGTCGGAAGAAATAATAGTTACCTCGTCATCACCCACCTGGCTGGTTTCTGCGTCATCCTGATAGCAATCAATGTCAATAAGATAGTTGAAAAAAGAGTCAAGGGAATCAAGGTCTACCTTTGACTCATCATCTTCGTCCAAGTTCAACAGATCAGACTCAGTGAATTTCTTTTTATTCTTCTTCACAGCTTTGGTCTTAGCCCTGGCCTTCTTGGCGACTTTTTCATCATATTTCTTATTCCAAAAGGTGGCTCCAACCTGCAAAAATTACAATAAATGTTGGGGATTTGCAAGTTATATGAACAATGAAGTAAAGTATATAAACCGGACAGACTTACATCCGGTGCCGGGTTAAGTGTGCAAAAGGGATTCAGCCCCACTTTGTCATATCATTGATGGCTTTACCAGTCAAAACATGTTGAATTGTAACGCAGTGGATCTTTGGTATCGCCAGTATATGTGCACATTAAACCGGACCGGCGGCTTGAAGGTATGATCTTCCAAGCTACCCAGCATCGAACCAGGTCAACCCCGGTCAATCCATTGGCCAACAATGCTCTAACCTTTGAAAAGGTAGGCACAAGTTTGGCCCGTTCAAAGGTGGTGAGCCGTCCGGGAAGAGGGTGCTTCGGGTTGAGTCGTTGGTCACGGAAGCCTGGCAAGGGGTTTTCATCAGCAGGAGAAGTATCTTTGCGATAGAACTAGGTTTGATTCGAATCCTTGGGATGGCTTGGAAGCTAAGCATAAGGAAAATGGCATCTCTGTGTCGCTGAATTGAGATCCCTCCAAGCTCCTGGCTGGGCCCGTCAGTGAATTCATTTTGGCGGTTCAAGTAAAAACACTCTCTAAAGAGTTCAACACTTGGTTCTTCTTGAAGGTATACTTCATAGAAGACTTGGAAATTGCAGATATTTGAAATGGAATTGGGTCCGATATCTTGAGGATGAAATTGCAGAAAATGCAGAACGTCACGAAAGAATTTTGACCCGGGCGATGAGAAGCCCTGGTTCATGTGATCAGTGAAAACAATAACTTCATCATCCTGCGGCTGAGGTCTGACTTCATCCGGTTTTGGAGCACGCTAGTGAATGACGTTTTTTTCCTGTAAGAAGCCGATTTTGACATAGTCTTGGAGCATTTCCTCAGTAACGATGGATGGGACCCAGTCGCAGGATGTGACTGTCTTAGTCATGATTGGGGGCACGGCCTACACAAGGCGATTCAAGATGTTATTAAATCGGACTATTGATTCAAAGATAAAGTGCTATAAATGTCTGACAAGTTAAGCTGAAGGATGAACATTGAAGTATGCAGAATTCATATTGGCGGCTTAAAACGGGACTAATGGTACCTACCGGGTTAAGTATTCTGCTGATAAGCCAGACAGAGTTTAAAAGTCAAGTGTATTATGCAGAACCAGATTATGAGGATGAATAAGCAAGCATGGTTAAACTAGAGATGTATTGCCGGGTCATGCAAGTTATGAAGCATAGATGGCGGTTTAAACAAGGCCTAGTGTTATATGGTGGGTCACGGTTTACGGTATAAGCCGCCATAGCAGTTATGGTACTTCAAATTCATCAGTGAAAATTTTTCTAAGTGATGGAGAAACAGGTTTCACAAACTGGAGCTATAATTGAGGATCTACAACAATGCAGAAAAGACAGTAAATTCTAAACCTAAGGTGGTGGTAGCAAAAAAGTTCATGTGCCCCGATGGGATTTTCTATGAAAAATAAGTGTTATGATGTTAAAAACAAATTCTAGACTGCTATCGCATAAGTTTCACGTTGTGCCCAGATCAAAGGCTGCTTGAACTAAAGGAGAAAATGAAAATGGTGAAGAACACCGATGAACAAGGCTAACCCTAATGCAGATCTAAGAGTGAAGGAGATGAACACTTACGGTTGCAGATGGACTGCGGTGGAGCACCGGCGTTCTCTGGTCTAGTCAGGTCGATGCAGCAGCCTGAGTTGATGCAGTGGTCGAAGGTCGCGGCGGCGGAGCTCGGGCGGCAGAGGAGAAGCAAGAGGAAGACGAAGGCGATGATGCAAGGGGGGAAATGGAAAAGACCCCCGTCCCTATTTATAAGGGGGTGGATACAAGGCATGCACAGAAATCTAGGAGGCCGAAATCATCATGTGGCTATATGGATGCCTCGGTTTTTGGGATGCTCATTAAGATAAGGCTCAGTTAAGATGTTCTGGGCCTCGCGTGAAATTAATGCGAAATGACGTCATGGCGGTTTACGAAATTCTTTGAGCTGACATCATGGTGGTTTACAGCAAGGTTTATCAAACAAGCAATGCAAGATTTTTACAAAGTCAGATATTGAAGATTGATATGAACAAGTTCAAATCAACCTAGGACCTAATGTTGTGGATATAACTATTGGGTATGAGTCGCCAAGGAGGGTCGGATCATACCACTGGAGATTTATCAATGAAGATGGCGGCTCATACAAGCCCATTGACGGCCCAAGACCCAAAGGCAACTTGAGGCCCAAGAGGATAAACCGCCACACATGTATAACTTGTATTGTAAGGCAAGATTAGTTAATCACCGAGCCGGACACGTTGTGTATGAGCCGGCCAGGACTCTGTAAGCCTCCAGGCGTCAACCTATGTATATAAAGGTGTTGGGGAATGTAGTAATTTCAAAATTTTCCTATGCACACGCAAGATCATGGTGATGCATAGCAACGAGAGGGCGGAGTATCGTCCACGTACCCTCGTAGACCGTAAGCGGAAGCGTTATGAGAACGCGGTTGATGTAGTCGTACGCCTTCATGATCCGACCGATCCAAGTACCGAACACACGGCACCTCCGAGTTCAGCACACGTTCAGCTCGATGATGTCCCACAAACTCCGATCCAGCAGAGCTTCACGGGAGAGTTCCGTCAACATGACGGCGTGATGACGGTGATGATGTTGCTACCGACGTAGGGCTTCGCCTAAGCACCGCTACGATATGATCGAGGTGGATTATGGTGGAGGGGGGCACCGCACACAGCTTGGAACAATCAACTTGTGTGTCCTAGGGTGCCCCCTGCCCCCGTATATAAAGGAGCAAGGGGGGAGGCCGCCCGGCCCTTGCAGGGCATGCCAGGAGGAGGAGTCCTCCTCCTAGTAGGAATAGGACTCCCCTTTCCTACTCCTACTAGGAGGGGGAAAGGAACGAGGAGAGGGAGAAGGAAAGGGGGGCGCCCCCCCCCCCTTCCCTAGTCCAATTCGGACCAGCGGGGGAGGGGGCGCGCGGCCTGCCCTGACCGGCCCTCTCTCTCCACTAAGGCCCATGTGGCCCATTAGTTCTCCCGGGGGGTTCCAGTAACCCCCCGGCACTCCGGTTTTCTCCTAAATCACCTGGAACACTTCTGGTGTCCGAATATAGTCGTCCAATATATCCATTTCGAGACTCCTCGTCATGTCCATGATCACACTTGGGACTCCGAACTACCTTCGGTACATCAAATCACATAAACTCATAATACCGATCATCACCGAACGTTAAGCGTGCGGACCCTACGGGTTCGAGAACTATGTAGACATGACTGAGACACATCTCTGGTCAATAACCAATAGCGGAACCTGGATGCTCATATTGGCTCCTACATATTCTATGAAGATCTTTATCGGTCAAACTGCATAACAAGATACATTGTTCCCTTTGTCATCGGTATGTTACTTGCCCGAGATTCGATCATCGGTATCTCAATACCTAGCTCAATCTCGTTACTGGCAAGTCTCTTTACTCGTTCCATAATGCATCATCCCACAACTAACTCATTAGTTGCATTGCTTACAAGACTTATAGTGATGTGCATTACCGAGAGGGCCCAGAGATACCTCTCTGACAATCGGAGTGACAAATCCCAATCTCGATCTATGCCAACTCAACAAGTACCATCGGAGACACCTGTAGAGCACCTTTATAATCACCCAGTTACGTTGTGAAGTTTGGTAGCACACAAAGTGTTCCTCCGGTATTCGGGAGTTGCATAATCTCATAGTCATAGGAACATGTATAAGTCATGAAGAAAGCAATAGCAGTAAACTAAAACAATCAAGTGCTAAGCTAACGAAATGGGCCAAGTCAATCACATCATTCTCCTAATGATGTGATCCCATTTATAAAATGACAACTCATGTCTATGGTTAGGAAACATAACCATCTTTGATCAACGATCTAGTCAAGTAGAGGCATACTAGTGACACACTGTTTTTCTATGTATTCACACATGTATTATGTTTCTGGTTAATAAAATTCTAGCATGAATAATAAACATTTATCATGAAATAAGGAAATAAATAATAACTTTATTATTGCCTCTAGGGCATATTTCCTTTAGTCTCCCACTTTCACTAGAGTCAATAATCTATATTACACAGTAATGATTCTAACACCCATGGAGCCTTGGTGTTGATCATGTTTTTCTCGTGAGAGAGGCTTAGTCAATGGGTCTGCAACATTCAGATCCGTATGTATCTTGCAAATCTCTATGTCTCCCACCTGGACTTGATCGCAGATGGAATTGAAGCGTCTCTTGATGTGTTTGGTTCTCTTGTGAAACTGGATTCCTTTGCCAAGGCAATTGCACCAGTATTGTCACAAAAGGTTTTCATTGGACCCGATGCACTAGGTATGACACCTAGATCGGATATGAACTCCTTCATCCAGACTCCTTCATTTGCTGCTTCCGAAGCAGCTATGTACTCCGCTTCACACGTAGATCCCGCCACGACACTTTGTTTAGAACTGCTCCAACTGACAGCTCCACCGTTCAATATAAACACGTATTCGGTTTGCGATTTAGAATCGTCCGGATCAGTGTCAAAGCTTGCATCGACGTAACCATTTACGACAAGCTCTTTGTCACCTCCATAAACGAGAAACATATCCTTAGTCCTTTTCAGGTATTTCAGGATGTTCTTCACCACTGTCCAGTGATCCACTCCTAGATTACTTTGGTACCTCCCTGCTAAACTAATAGCAAGGCACACATCAGGTCTGGTACACAGCATTGCATACATGATAGAGCCTATGGATGAAGCATAGGGAACACTTTTCATTTTCTCTCTATCTTCTGCAGTGGTTGGGCATTGAGTCTTACTCAAATTCCCACCTTGTAACACAGGCAAGAACCCTTTCTTAGATTGATCCATTTTGAACTTCTTCAGAACTTTATCAAGGTATGTGCTTTGTGAAAGTCCAATTAAGCGTCTTGATCTATCTCTATAGATCTTGATGCCCAATATATAAGCAGCTTCACCGAGGTCTTTCATTGAAAAACTCTTATTCAAGTATCCTTTTATGCTATCCAGAAATTCTATATCATTTCCAATCAACAATATGTCATCCACATATAATATTAGAAATGCTACAGAGCACTTTCTTGTAAATACAGGCTTCTCCAAAAGTCTATATAAAACCATACGTTTTGATCACATTATCAAAACGTTTATTCCAACTCCGAGGGGCTTGCACCAGTCCATAAATGGATCGCTGGAGCTTGCACACTTTGTTAGCACCCTTCGGATCGATAAAACCTTCAGGTTGCATCATATACAACTCTTCTTCCAGAAATCCATTCAGGAATGCAGTCTTCACATCCATTTGCCAAATTTCATAATCATAAAACGCGGCAATTGCTAACATGATCCGAACGGACTTAAGCATCGCTACGGGTGAGAAGGTCTCATCGTAGTCAACTCCTTGAACTTGTCGAAAACCTTTTGCAACAAGTCGAGCTTTGTAAACGGTAATGTTACCGTCAGCATCAGTCTTCTTCTTGAAGATCCCTTTATTCTCTATGGCTTGCCGATCATCGGCCAAGTCAACCAAAGTCCACACTTTGTTCTCATACATGGATCCCTTCTCAGATTTCATGGCCTCAAGCCATTTTGCGGAATCTGGGCTCATCATCGCTTCCTCATAGTTCGTAGGTTCGTCATGGTCAAGTAACATGACCTCCAGAACAGGATTACCATACCACTATGGTGCGGATCTTACTCTGGTTGACCTACGAGGTTCGGTAGTAACTTGATCTGAAGTTTCATGATAATCATCATTGGCTTCCTCACTAATTGGTGTAGGTGTCACAGGAACCGGTTTCTGTGATGGACTACTTTCCAATAAGGGAGCAGGTACAGTTACCTCATCAAGTTCTACCTTCCTCCCACTCACTTCTTTTGAGAGAAACTCTCTCTCTAGAAAGGATCTATTCTTAGCAACAAATGTCTTGCATTCGGATCTGTGATAGAAGGTGTACCCAACAGTCTCCTTTGGGTATCCTATGAAGACACATTTCTCTGATTTGGGTTCGAGCTTATCAGGTTGAAGCTTTTTCACATAAGCATCGCAGCCCCAAACTTTAAGAAACGACAACTCTGGTTTCTTGCCAAACCATAGTTCATAAGGCGTCGTCTCAACGGATTTAGATGGTGCCCGATTTAATGTGAATGCGGCTGTCTCTAAATCATAACCCCAAAATGATAGCGGTAAATTAGTAAGAGACATCATAGATCGCACCATATCTAGTAAAGTACGATTACGACGTTCGGACACACCATTACGCTGTGGTGTTCCGGGTGGCGTGAGTTGCGAAACTATTCCGCATTGTTTCAAATGAAGACCAAACTCGTAACTCAAATATTCTCCTCCACGATTAGATCGTAGAAACTTTATTTTCTTGTTATGATGATTTTCCACTTCACTCTGAAATTCTTTAAACTTTTCAAATGTTTCAGCCTTATGTTTCATCAAGTAGATATACCCATATCTGCTCAAATCATCTGTGAAGGTGAGAAAATAACGATACCCACCGCGAGCCTCAACATTCATCGGACCACATACATCAATATGTATGATCTCCAACAAATCTGTTGCTCGCTCCATAGTTCCGGAGAACGGCTTTTTAGTCATCTTGCCCATGAGGCATGGTTCGCAAGTACCAAGTGATTCATAATCAAGTGATTCCAAATGTCCATAAGAATGGAGTTTCTTCATGCGCTTTACACCAATATGACCTAAACGGCAGTGCCACAAATAAGTTGCACTATCATTATCAACTCTGCATCTTTTGGCTTCAACATTATGAATATGTGTATCAATACTATCGAGATTCATTAAAATAGACCATTCTTCAAGGGTGCATGACCATAAAAGATATTACTCATATAAATAGAACAACCATTATTCTCTGATTTAAATGAATAACCGTCTCGCATCAAACAAGATCCAGATATAATGTTCATGCTCAACGCTGGCACTAAATAACAATTATTCAGGTCTAAAACTAATCCCGAAGGTAGATGTAGAGGTAGCGTGCCGACGGCGATCACATCGACTTTGGAACCATTTCCCACGCGCATCGTCACCTCGTCCTTAGCCAATCTTCTCTTAATCCTTAGTCCTTGTTTCGAGTTGCAAATATTAGCAACAGAACCAGTATCAAATACCCAGGTGCTACTGCAAGCTTTAGTAAAGTACACATCAATAACATGTATATCACATATACCTTTGTTCACCTTGCCATCCTTCTTATCTGCCAAATACTTGGGGCAGTTCCGCTTCCAGTGACCAGTCCCTTTGCAGTAGAAGCACTCAGTCTCAGGCTTAGGTCCAGACTTGGGTTTCTTATCTTGAGCAGCAATTTTTTGCCGTTCTTCTTGAAGTTCCCCTTCTTCTTCGCTTTACCCTTTTTCTTGAAACTGGTGGTCTTGTTGACCATCAACACTTGATGCTCCTTCTTGATTTCTACCTCCGCAGCCTTTAGCATTGCGAAGAGCTCGGGAATTGTCTTATCCATCCCTTGCATGTTATAGTTCATCACGAAGCTCTTGTAGCTTGGTGGCAGTGATTGAAGAATTCTGTCAATGACACTATCATCCGGAATATTAACTCCCGGTTGAATCAAGTGATTGTTATACCCAGACATTTTGAGTATATGTTCACTGACAGAACTATTCTCCTCCATCTTGCAGCTGTAGAACTTATTGGAGACCTCATATCTCTCAATCTGGGCATTTGCTTGAAATATTAACTTCAACTCCTAGAACATCTCATATGCTCCATGACGTTCAAAACGTCGTTGAAGTCCCGATTCTAAGCTGTAAAGCATGGCACACTTAACTATCGAGTAGTCATCAGCTTTGCTTTGCCAGACGTTCATAACATCTGGTTCAGCTCCTGCAGCAGGTTTGGCACCTAGCGGTGCTTCCAGGACGTAATTCTTCTTTCCAACAATGAGGATAATCCTCAAGTTACGGACCCAGACCGTGTAATTGCTACCATCATCTTTCAACTTTGCTATCTCAAGGAACGCATTAAAATTCGACGGAACAACAACACGGGCCATCTATCTACAACAACATAGACAAGCAAAATACTATCAGGTACTAAGTTCATGATAAATTAAAGTTCAATTAATCATATTTAAGAAATCCCACTTAGATAGACATCCCTCTAATCATCTAAGTGATCGCGTGATCCAAATACACTAAACCATGACCGATCATCACGTGAAATGGAGTAGTTTTCAATGGTGAACATCACTATGTTGATCATATCTACTATATGATTCACGCTTGACCTTTCGGTCTCAGTGTTCCAAGGCCATATCTGCATATGCTAGGCTCGTCAAGTTTAACCCGAGTATTTCTGCGTGTGCAAAACTGGCTTGCACCCGTTGTATGTGAACGTAGAGCTTATCACACCCGATCATCACGTGTTGTCTCGGCACGAGGAACTTTGGCAACGGTGCATACTCAGGGAGAACACTTGTACCTTGAAATTTAGTGAGAGATCATCTTATAATGCTACCGTCAATCAAGCAACATAAGATGCATAAAGGATAAACATCACATGCAATTAATATAAGTGGTATGATATGGCCATCATCATCTTGTGCCTTTGATCTCCATCTCCAAAGCACCGTCATGACCACCATCGTCACCGGCGCGACACCTTGATCTCCATTGTAGCGTTGTTGTCGTCTCGCCAACTATTGCTTCCACGACTATCGCTATCGCTTAGTGATAAAGTAAAGGAATTGCAGGGCGATTGCATTGCATACAATAAAGAGACAACCATATGGCTCCTGCCAGTTGCCGATAACTCCGTTACAAAACATGATCATCTCATACAATAAAATATAGCATCATGCCTTGACCATATCACATCACAACATGCCCTGCAAAAATAAGTTAGACATCCTCTACTTTGTTGTTGCAAGTTTTACATGGCTGCTACGGGCTGAGCAAGAACCGTTCTTACCTACGCATCAAAACCACAACGATATTTCATCAAGTTAGTGTTGTTTTAACCTTCAACAAGGACCAGGCGTAGTCACACTCGGTTCAACTAAAGTTGGAGAAACTGACACCCGCCAGCCACCTCTGTGGAAAGCACGTCGGTAGAACCAGTCTCGCGTAAGCGTACGCGTAATGTCGGTCCGGGCCGCTTCATCCAACAATACCGCCGAACCAAAGTATGACATGCTGGTAACCAGTATGACTTGTATCGCCTACAACTCACTTGTGTTCTACTCGTGCATATAACATCTATGCATAAACCTGGCTCGGATGCCACTGTTGGGGAACGTAGTAATTTCAAAATTTTCCTACGCACACGCAAGATCATGGTGATGCATAGCAACAAAATGGGAGAGTATCGTCCATGCACCCTCGTAGACCGTAAGCAGAAGTGTTATGAGAACACGGTTGATGTAGTCGTACGTCTTCACGATCCGACCAATCCAAGTACCGAACGCACGGCACCTCCGAGTTCAGCACACGTTCAGCTCGATGACGTCCCACAAACTCCGACCCAGCAGAGCTTCACGGGAGAGTTCCGTCAGCACGACGGCGTGATTACGGTGATGATGTTGTTACCAACGCAGGGCTTCGCCTAAGCACCGCTACGATATGATCGAGGTGGATTATGGTGGAGGGGGCACCGCACACGGCTTGGAACAATCAACTTGTGTGCCCTACGGTTCCCCCTGCCCTCGTATATAAAGGAGCAAGGGGGGAGGCCGCCCGGCCCTTGCAGGGCGCGCCAGGAGGAGGAGTCCTCCTCCTAGTAGGAGTAGGATTCCCCTTTCCTACTCCTACTAGGAGGGGGAAAGGAAGGAGGAGAGGGAGAAGGAAAGGGGGGCGCCGCCCCCCTTCCGGCGCCCCCCTTCCCTAGTCCAATTCGGACCAGAGGGGGAGGGGGCGCGCGGCCTGCCCTGGCCGGACCTCTCTATCTCCACTAAGGCCCATGTGGCCCATTAGTTCTCCAGGGGGGTTCCGGTAACCCTCTGGCACTCCGGTTTTCTCCGAAATCACCCGGAACACTTCCGGTGTCCGAATATAGTCGTCCAATATATCAATCTTTATGTCTCGACCATTTCGAGACTCCTCGTCATGTCCGTGATCACATCCGGGACTCCGAAATACCTTTGGTACATCAAATCACATAAACTCATAATACCGATCGTCACCGAACGTTAAGCGTGCGGACCCTACGGGTTCGAGAACTATGTAGACATGACCGAGAAACATCTCCGGTAAATAACCAATAGCGGAACCTGGATGCTCATATTGGCTCCTACATATTCTATGAAGATCTTTATCGATCAAACCGCATAACAACATACGTTGTTCCCTTTGTCATCGGTATGTTGCTTGCCCGAGATTCGATCGTCGGTATCTCAATACCTAGCTCAATCTCGTTACTGGCAAGTCTTTTTACTCGTTCCGTAATGCATCATCCCGCAACTAACTCATTAGTTGCATTGCTTGCAAGGCTTATAGTGATGTGCATTACCGAGAGGGCCCAGAGATACCTCTCCGACAATCGGAGTGACAAATCCCAATCTCGATCTATGCCAACTCAACAAGTACCATTGGAGACACCTGTAGAGCTCCTTTATAATCACCCAGTTACGTTGTGACGTTTGGTAGCACACAAAGTGTTCCTCCAGTATTCGGGAGTTGCATAATCTCATAGTCATAGGAACATGTATAAGTCATGAAGAAAGCAATAGCATTAAACTAAAACGATCTAGTGCTAAGCTTACGAAATGGGTCAAGTCAATCACATCATTCTCCTAATGATGTGATCCTGTTTATCAAATGAAAACTCATGTCTATGGTTAGGAAACATTACCATCTTTGATCAACGAGCTAGTCAAGTAGAGGCATACTAGTGACACTCTGTTTCTCTATGTATTCACACATGTATTATGTTTCCGGTTAATACAATTCTAGCATGAATAATAAACATTTATCATGAAATAAGGAAATAAATAATAACTTTATTATTGCCTCTAGGGCATATTTCCTTCTAAAGGGATGACCGGGCGGCGAGTTAAGGGCAGGTAACAACAATCGAGAGCTAGGTCAAGCGTATTCGCACCCTAGTAATCGAACCCCTAGTACTACAACACAAAGCAGGAGTAGGCTTTTACCTCATTGAGAGGGGCCGAACCTGGGTAAACTCTCTGTGTCCTTTGTCCCGTTTAACCCCTTCAAGCTAACCTAGTTGCGATGGCTCCACCACTAAGTCCTTGCGCTAGGACATCTATCGTGTCAAGTCCACGACATCAGCCCCTAGTATGCCTCTACTTGACTAGCTCGTTAATCAAAGATGGTTAAGTTTCATGACCATAGACATGTGTTGTCATTTGATGAACGGGATCACATCATTAGAGAATGATGTGATTGATGTCTACTACGCAACTTTATTCTTGTAGACACGTGTTGGGCCTCCAAGCGCAGAGTTTTGTAGAGCAGTAGCAATTTTCCCTCAAGTGGATGACCTAAGGTTTATTGATACGTCTCCGTCGTATCTGCTTTTCCAAACACTTTTGCCCTTGTTTTGGACTCTAAGTTGCATGATTTGAATGGAACTAACCCGAACTGACGCTATTTTCAGCAGAATTGCCATGGTGTTATTTATGTGCAGAAACAAAAGTTCTCGGAATGACCTGAAACTTCACGGAGATTATTTTTGGAAATAATGAAAAATGCTGGCAAAAGATCAAGACCAGGGGGCCCACAACCTAGCCACGAGGGTGGGGGGCGCCCCTGCCCCCCTAGGCGCGCCCCCTACCTCGTGGGCCCCCTGGAGCTCCTCCGACCTCAACTCCAACTCTATATATTCGTGTTCAGAGAGAAAAAAAATCAAGGATAAAGATTCATCATGTTTTACGATACGGAGCCGCCGCCAAGCCCTAAACTCTCTCGGGAGGGCTGATCTGGAGTCCGTTCGGGGCTCCAGAGAGGGGAATCCATCGCCATCGTCATCATCAACCATCCTCCATCACCAATTTCATGATGCTCACCGCCGTGCGTGAGTAATTCCATCGTAGGCTTGTTGGATGGTGATGGGTTGGATGAGATTTATCATGTAATCGAGTTAGTTTTGTTAGGGTTTGATCCCTAGTATCCACTATGTTCTGAGATTGATGTTGCTATGACTTTGCTATGCTTAATGCTTGTCACTAGGGCCCGAGTGCCATGATTTCAGATCTGAACCTATTATGTTTTCATGAATATATGAGAGTTCTTGATCCTATCTTGCAAGTCTATAGTCACCTACTATGTGTTATGATCCGGCAACCCCGAAGTGACAATAATCGGGACCACTTCCGGTGATGACCGTAGTTTGAGGAGTTCATGTATTCACTATGTTTTAATGCTTTGGTTCGGTATTCTATTAAAAGGAGGCCTTAATATCCCTTAGTTTCCGTTAGGACCCCGCTACCACGGGAGGGTAGGGCAAAAGATATCATGCAAGTTCTTTTCCATAAGCACATATGACTATATTCGGAATACATGCCTACATTACATTGATGAATTGGAGCTAGTTTTGTGTCACCCTAGGTTATGACTGTTACATGATGAACCACAACCGCATCCGGCATAATTCTCTATCACCGATCCATTGCCTACGAGCTTTCCATATATTGTTCTTCGCTTATTTACTTTTCCGTTGCTATTGTTATCATCACTATAAAACACCAAAAATATTACTTTTGCTATTGTTACCTTTTGCTACCATTACCACTAATATCATATTACTTTGCTACTAAACACTTTGTTGCAGATACTAAGTTTCCGGGTGTGGTTGAATTGACAACTCAGCTGCTAATACTTGAGAATATTCTTTGGCTCCCCTTGTGTTGAATCGATAAATTTGGGTTGAATACTCTACCCTCGAAAACTGTTGCGATCCCCTATACTTGTGGGTTATCATTTATCAATCCGTGAGAGGTGTAGGATGAAGATGGTCTCTCTCAAACGACCCTGCAACCAAATACAAGAAATCTCTTGTATCCCCAATACACCCAATACAATGGAAAATTGTATAGGTGCACTAGTTCGGCGAAGAGATGGTGATAAAAGTGTAATATGGAGAGTAGATATTGGTTTTTGGAATCTGAAATTATAAAAACAGCAAGGTAACTAATAGTAAACGGGCACAAAAATGGTGTGGCAATGCTTAAAAACAAGGCCTAGAGTTCGTACTTTCGATAGTGCAATCTCTCAACAGTGCTAACATAGTTGGATCATATGATTATCCCTCAAAGTGTAACGAAGAATCACTCCCGAGTTCCTATTAGCGGAGAACAAAAGATAGAAATTGTTTGTAGGGTACGAAGCCACCTCAAAGCTATTCTTTCTGTTTGATCTATTCAAGAGTTCGTACTAAAATAACACAAAGCAATTGTTTCCATTCGATCTATCCTAGAGTTCGTACTAGAATAACACCAAAGCATATTCATATTCATAATACTCAATCCACACAAAGAACTACAAAGAGACCCCAAAGTTTTTACCGGAGAAAAACGTGCATCAACCCCTATGCATAGATTACCCCAATATCACCGCGGGAATCCGCGAGTTTAATGCCATAACATATATCAAGTGAATCAATAAGATACCCAATCATCACCTCAAGTATTCATGCCGCAAGACATATATTATGTGTTCTCATCTCTGAATATTCAATCCAACATGACAAAACTTCAAAGGGTAAAGATTCAATTCATCACAACAAGAGTATAGAGGGGATAAACATCATATGATCCGACTATATTAACAAAGCCCATGATATAGATCACGAGAGAGAGAGATCAAACACATAGCTACTGGTACAAACCCTCAGCCCCGAGGGTGGACTACTCCCTCCTCATCGTGGTGACCGCCGGGATGATGAAGATGGCCACCGGAGATGATTCCCCCCTCCGGCAGGGTGTCGGAACGGGTCTAGATTGGTTTTCGGTGGCTACAGAGCCCTGCGGCGGTGGAACTTCTGATCTAGGTTAACCCCCAGGGGTTTCGGAATATTTTGGAATTTATAGTGCAAAGAAGGGGTACGGGAGGCCACCGAGGTGGGCACAGCCCACCTGGGTGCGCCAGGGGGGCCTAGCGCGCCCTGGTGGGTTGTGCCCCCCTCGGGGCACCCCCCAGGTGCTGCTCTGGCCCATCAGGAGTCTTCTAGCCCATAAAAATCCACAAAAAGTTTCGCAGTGTTTGGACTCTGTAATGATTTTTTGCGATGTAAAAAACAAGCAAAAAAACAACAACTGGCACTGGGCACTAGGTCAATAGGTTAGTCCCAAAAAATTATATAAAGTTGCTATAAAATGATTGTAAAACATCCAAGGATGATAAAATAATAGCATGAAAACTTCATAAATTATAGATACGTTGGAGACGTATCAGTGATGGACAAGACCCATCCGTTAGCTTAGCATTATGATCGTTTAGTTTTATTGCTATTGCTTTCTTCATTTTAAGGCCTCCTTTTAATAGAGTACCGGACCAAAGCATTAACACTTAGTGAATACATGAACTCCTCAAACTATAGTCATCACCGGGAGTGGTCCCGATTTTTATCACTTCGGGGTTACCGGATCATAACACATAGTAGGTGACTATTGACTTGCAAAATAGGATCAAGAACTCATATATATTCATGAAAACATAATAGGTTCAGATCTGAAATCATGGCACTCGGGCCCTAGTGACAAGCATTAAGCATAGCAAAGTCATAGCAACATCAATCTCAGAACATAATGGATACTAGGGATCAAACCCTAACAAAACTAACTCGATTACATGACAAATCTCATCCAACCCATCACCGTCTAGCAAGCCTACGATGGAATTACTCACGCACGACGGTGAGCATCATGAAATTGGTGATGGAGGAAGGTTGATGATGACGATGGCGACGGATTCCCCTCTCCGGAGCCCCGAACGGACTCCAGATCAGCCCTCCCGAGAGAGATTAGGGCTTGGTGGGGGCTCCGTATCATAAAACGCGATGAATCCTTCTCCTTGATTTTTTTCTCCCCGGACATGAATATATAGAGTTGGAGTTGACGTTGGTGGAGCCTCAAGGGGCCCACGAGACAGGGGGGCGCGCCCCCACCCTCGTGGACAGGGTGTGGGCCCCCTGGTGTTGATTCTTTCGCCAGTATTTTTTATAAATTCCAAAAATATTCTCCGTGAAGTTTCAGGTCATTCCGAGAACTTTATTTCTGCACAAAAATAACACCATGTCAATTCTGCTGAAAACAACATTAGTCCAGGTTAGTTCCATTCAAATCTTGCAAGTTAGAGTCCAAAACAAGGTCAAAGGTGTTTGGAAAAGTAGATACGATGGAGATGTACCAATCAGCATCCCCAAGCTTAATTCCTACTCATCCTCGAGTAGGTAAATGATAAAAGAAATAATTTATGAAGTGTGAATGCTAGCAAAGTGCATAAGTTTGATCAATGATAATTTCAATCACTTTTCCTAGCATCATAACAACAATTCTTTCTTATAAAACTTCTCATGTTATAGTGGCAACCCATTCACATGTTATGGTTCAAACAATGAATTCTCTTGAAACCCAACAACCTATGTTCTCAGTCACCAAGCAATTGCAATTCAACTTATTTAACAGAGTTTAAGAGCTCCACATACTCAACCATCATATAGTCTTCTATGATTGCTAACACTCACCTTGTACACATGAGCAAAACGTTTCAACCGGACACATAGAAAGATAGGGGCTTATTGTTTTTCCTCCCAACGTATTCACCTCAAGGGTTATGTTAACAATAATAATTCATGCTATCCATATTCAACTGGGCATATGTGCCTAGATCTTTCCTCACCACATGATGCTTGCCAAAAGAGAAAAATAAAAAGGAATAGAGAGAAAAACTTTGACTCTTGCATGAAAGTAAATACATAAAAGTAAAAGATAGGCCCTTCGAAGAGGGAAGTAGGGATTTGTAGAGGTGCCAGAGCTCAAAGCGAAAATTGAGAGATAAAAACATTTTGAGAGGCATACTTTTCCCACCAACGAAAACGACTTAGGGCTCCCAACACTTTCCATGCTAGATATATCATAGGCGGTTCCCAAACAGAAAACAAAGTTTATTCCTTTTTCCACCATACTTTCACTTTCCATGGCTAGCCGTATCCACGGGTGCCCTCCATACCAACACTTTCCAAGGAATTTATTATTTGACAACATAAAGTAAATTCATTTTTCATTTCAGGACTGGGCATCCCTAATACCTTTGCCTTCCCTCGTGCAATGACAAGTGAATAAACACTCATCATGAGAATAACACATCTAGCATGGAAAATATTGGCTACCCCTCACCGCTTCGCGAGCGGTACGACCACACAAAAGAGAAATTTATTTTTGAAAATTAGAGATGGCACATACAAATTTTCTTAGAATGGAATGGAAATACCGCATATAGGTAGGTATGGTGGACTCTTGAAAATAAGATTTGGGTTTAAGGGTTTTTGGATGCACAAGTAGTATCTCTACTTGGTGCAGAATTTTTGGCTAGCAAAGATGGGGAGCAAGCACCACATGTTGAAGGATCTATGACAATATAACTTCTATGTGAATACAAACCAACACAAATAATTACGTTGTCTTCCTTGTCCAACGTCAACAATTTTGGCATATAATATTTTGATAGGGTCTCACAATCACAAAGATTTCCATGATAGTGTATTTGCACGTGAAAGTTCTCTTCCTTATACTAATTATTCGTGAATTTCTTGTATGACCAATATTGTGATTAGCAAGCCTCAAAAGCTTCCACTTTCTAAACCCAATGTGAATCTACCACTAGGCATGATATGATTTCAACTTCATGACATTCAATTTATTCAACCATTTACTCATAGGATATAAGTGAATCTCAAGAGTAAACGACAAGCTACTCCAAAAAGATATATGTGAAGATCAAATGAGTAGTTAAGTAAATAGATAGCTATGTGTGTGGACTCTCTCTTATTTAAAACTTTCAGATCTAAGTATTTTATTAAAACAGCAAGCAAAACAAAAATAAAATGACATTCCAAGAATAGCACACATCATGTGAAGAAGCAAAAACTTAGCCTCAACTGATACTAACCGATAATTGTTGAAGAAGAAAGGTGGGATGCCTACCGGGGCATCCCCAAGCTTATATGCTTGAGACTTCTTGAAATATTACCTTGGGGTGCCTTGGGCATCCCCAAGCTTGAGCTTTTGTGTCTCCTTAATTCTTCTCATATCACGGTTTTCCTAAATCTCAAAAGCTTCACCCACACAAAACTCAACAAGAACTCATGAGATAAGTTAGTATAAACCAATGCAAAAACCTTATCACTCTCTACTGTATAAAATCACTAAAATTATTATTCAACATTGCATACTAAATTCCTCTGCATATTTAATACTCCTAGCCTCAAATAGAATAATTAAACAAGCAAACATATTCAAACAATAAAAACATAACAGCAATCTGCCAAAAAAGTACAGTCTGTAAAGAATGCAAGAGTATCAATACTTCCCTAACTCCAAACATTATGAAAATTTACCACACTAAATAAAATTTATCAGAGCTCATTTTGCAAAAAGTTTCAACATTTTATCATATTCTTACTTTTCTAGGGAATTTTTGCAACAGCGGTCAACTTTCTGTTTTCAAATAGCAACATGTATACTTGCAAAATAAGCATGACAAAGGCTATCATTGCCAATTTTATTGAAATAAAAGATGCAAAACATTATTCTAAATAACATCAAGAAAATCCTAACAAAATAAATTGATGCTCCAAGCAAAACTCATATCATGTTACGAATGAAAACATAGCTCCAAGTGAGGTTACCGATAATGTTGGAGGCGAAAGAGGGGATGCCTTTCGGGGCATCCCCAAGCTTAGTTGCTTGAATCCTCCTTGGATATTAACTTGGGGTGACTTGGGAATCCCCAAGCTTAGGGTATTGTCACTCCTTATTCTCCTCATATCGACATCTCACTCAAAACTTGAAAACTTCAATCACACAAAACTTAACGGAACTTTGTGAGATAGGTTAGTATGATAAAGAGCAAACCATTCCACTTTTGGTACTGTCAAATACAAGATTCATAAATGTTCTCACACAATTCCTACTGTAGCATATCATTTCTACAATTTATATTGAGCAATATAAGCCATAGAAACTAGAAAAAAGCAACCTATGCATTGAAAACAGAATCTGTCAAAAATAGAACAGTCTGTAGTAATCTGTACTCAAACCATACTTATGCTACTCCAAAAATTCTGAAAAATTAGGACAGCTTGAGAAATTTTTCTATTAATCGTCTGCAAAAAGAATCAGAATTTTATCATGCTTTTGTTAAAAATTAGAATTTTTTTCCTAAGCACAAAAGTTTCTGTTTTTCAGCAAGATCAAATCAACTATCACCGTAAGCCATCCCAAAGGTCTTACTTGGCACTTTATTGAAACAAAAGCAATAAAACATGATTACTACAGTAGCCTAATCATGTTAAAACAAAAAATAGTAGGTACAAGTGTTGGATTGTCTCCCAAAAAAGCGCTTTCTTTAATGCCTTTGAGCTAGGCATGATGATTTCAATGATGCTCACATAAAAGATAAGAATTGAAACATAACAAGAGCATCATGAAGCATATAACTAGCACATTTAAGCCTAACTCACTTCCTATGCATAGGGATTTTGTGAGCAAACAATTTATGGGAACAAGAATCAACTAGCATAGGAAGGCAAAACAAGCATAACTTCAAGATTTTCAACACATAGAGGGGTTGATATTATTGCAACTCCTACAAGCATATGTTCCTCCCTCATAATAATTTTCAGTGGCATCATGAATGAATTCAACAATATAACTATCACATAAAGCATTCTTTTCATGATCCAATAGCATAGAAATTTTATTACTCTCCACATAAGCAAATTTCTTCTCATCAATAGTAGTGGGAGTAAACTCAACAAAATAACTATCATGGGATTGAAAATTAAAATCATGATGACAAGTTTCATGTTTATAATTATTCAATATAGCATACATGTCATCACCATAATCACCATATATAGGAACTTTGTTGTCATAATCAATTGCAACCTCCTCGAAAATAGTGGATTCATCATTAAATAAAGTCATGACCTCTCCAAATACACTTTCATCAATATAATCATCATAAATAGGAGGCATGCAATCATCATAATAAATTTTCCCATCAAAACTTGGGGGACTAAAGATATCATATTCATCAAATATAGCATCCCCAAGCTTACGCCTTTGCATATCATTAGCATCATGGATATTCAAAGAATTCATACTAACAACATTGCAATCATGCTCATCATTCAAATATTTTGTGCCAAACATTTTATTGACTTATTCTTCTAACAATTGAGCACAATTTTCCGAACCATCATTTTCAAGAAAGATATTATAAAGATGATCAATAATATGATGCAACCTCAATTCCATTTTTATGTAGTTTTCTTTTATAAACCAAACTAGTGATAAAACAAGAAACTAAAAGATACAATTGCAAGATCTAAAGATATACCTTCAAGCACTCACCTCCCCGGCAACGGCACCAGAAAAGAGCTTGATGTCTACTACGCAACTTTATTCTTGTAGACACGTGTTGGGCCTCCAAGCGCAGAGTTATGTAGGACAGTAGCAATTTTCCCTCAAGTGGATGACCTAAGGTTTATCAATCCATGACAGGTGTAGGATGAAGATGGTCTCTCTCAAACGACCCTGCAACCAAATACAAGAAATCTCTTGTGTCCCCAACACACCCAATACAATGGCAAATTGTATAGGTGCACTAGTTCGGTGAAGAAATGGTGATAAAAGTGTAATATGGAGAGTAGATATTGGTTTTTGTAATCTGAAATTATAAAAACAGCAAGGTAACTAATAATAAACGGGCACAAAAACGGTGTTGCAATGCTTAAAAACAAGGCCTAGGGTCCGTACTTCCGCTAGTGCAATCTCTCAACAGTGCTAACATAGTTGGATCATATGACTATCCCTCAAAGTGTAACGAAGAATCACTCCCGGGTTCAAATTAGCGGAGAACAAAAGATAGGAATTGTTTGTAGGGTACGAAGCCACCTCAAAGCTATTCTTTCCATTCTATCTATTCAAGAGTTCGTACTAAAATAACACAAAGCTATTGTTTCCGTTCGATCTATCCTAGAGTTCATACTAGAATAATACCAAAGCATATTCATATTCCACACAAAGAACTACAAAGAGACCCTAAAGTTTCTACCGGAGAAAAACATGCATCAACCCCTATGCATAGATTACCCCAATATCACCGCGCGAATCCGTGAGTTGAATGCCATAACATATATCAAGTGAATCAATAAGATACCCCAATTGTCACCTCAAGTATTCATACCGCAAGGCATATATTATGTGTTCTCATCTCTAAATATTCAATCCGACATGACAAAACTTCAAAGGGTAAAGATTCAATTCATCACAACAAGAGTATAGAGGGGAGAAACATCATATGATCTGACTATATTAACAAAGCCCATGATATAGATCACGAGAGAGAGAGAGAGAGATAAAACACATAGCTACTGGTACAAACCCTCAGCCCCGAGGGTGGACTACTCCCTCCTCATCGTGGTGGCCGCTGGGTTGATGAAGATGGCCACCAGAGATGATTCCCCCCTCCGGCAGGGTGCCCGAACGGGTCTAGATTGGTTTTCGGTGGCTACGGAGCCTTGCGGCGGCGGAACTTCTGATCTAGGTTAACCCCCAGGGGTTTCAGAATATTTTGGAATTTATAGTGCAAAGAAAGGGTACGGGAGGCCACCGAGGTGGGCACAACCCACCTGTGGGCGCCAGGGGGGCCTGGCGCGCCCTGGTGGGTTGTGCCCCCCTCGGGGCACCCCCCAAGTGCTGCTCTGGCCCATCGGGAGTCTTCTAGCCCATAAAAAATCTACAAAAAGTTTCGTGGTGTTTGGACTCCGTTTGATATTGATTTTCTGTGATGTAAAAAACAAGAAAAAAAATAGCAACTGGCATTGGGCACAAGGTCAATAGGTTAGTCCCAAAAAATGATATAAAGTTGCTATAAAATGATTGTAAAACATCCAAGAATGATAAAATAATAGCATGAAAACTTCATAAATTATAGATACGTTGGAGACGTATCAGTGATGGACAAGACCCATCTGTTAGCTTAGCATTATGATCGTTTAGTTTTATTGCTATTGCTTTCTTCATAACTTATACATATTCCTCTGACTATGAGATATGCAACTCCCGAATACCGGAGGAACACCTTGTGTGCTATCAAACGTCATGACGTAAATGGGTGATTATAAAGATGCTCTACAGGTTTCTGCAAAGGTGTTTGTTGAGTTGGCATAGATTGAGATTAGGATTTGTCACTCTGTGTATCGGAGAGGTATATTTGGGCCCTCTCGGTAATGCACATCACTATAAGCCTTCCCAGCAATGTAACTAATGAGTTAGTTGCGGGATGATGCATTATGAAATGAGTAAAGTGACTTGCCGGTAACGAGATTGAATTAGGTATGATGATACCGACGATCGAATCTCGGGCAAGTAACATACCGATGACAAAGGGAATAACGTATGTTGTTATGCGGTTTGACCGATAAAGATCTTCATAGAATATGTAGGAACCAATATGAGCATCCAGGTTCCGCTATTGGTTATTGACCGGAGATAAGTCTCGGTCATGTCTACATAGTTCTCGAACGCGTAGGGTCCGCACGCTTAACGTTCGATGACGATTTGTATTATAAGTTATGTGTTTTGGTGACTGAAGTTTGTTCGGAGTCCCAGATGAGATCATGGACATGACGAGGAGTCTCGGAATGGTCGAGAGGTAAAGATTCATATATTGGAAGGTTGTATTCGTACATCGGAATGGTTCCAAGTGATTTGGGTATTTTTCCGGAGTACCGAGGAGTTACCGGACCCCCCCCCCCGGGGGAATATTGGGCCTACATGGGCCATAGGGGAGAGGGGAGGCATCCCACAAGGGGTAGCCGCATCCCCTCCCTATAGGGAGTCCGAATTAGACTAGGGAGGGCGCCCCCCCCCTTTCCTTCTCCTCTTCCTCTCCCTTCCCTCTTTCCACCCTCCGGAAAAGGAAAGGGAGTCCGACTAGGATTGGGAGTCCTAGTTGGACTCCCCCCTTTGGCGCGCCCCCTAGGCCGGTCGCCTCCTCCCCTCCTCCTTTATATACGGGGGCAGGGGGCACCCCAAAGGCACATCAATTGTTCTATAGCCGTATGCGGTGCCCCCCTCCACAGTTTACCACCTCGGTCATATTGTCGTAGTGCTTAGGCGAAGCCCTGCGCGGATCACATCACCAACACCGTCGCCACGCCGTCGTGCTAACGGAACTCTCCCTCGACCCTCAACTGGATCAAGAGCTCGAGGGACGTCATTGTGCTGAACGTGTGCTGAACACGGAGGTGTCGTACGTTCGGTACTTGGATCGGTTGGATCATGAAGATGTTCGACTACATCAACCGCGTTAACATAACGCTTCTGCTTTCGGTCTACGAGGGTACATAGACACACTCTCCTCTCTCGTTGCTATGCATCTCCTAGATAGGTGTGATGCCCGAATAGTTAAGCTACGGTAACCATCTACTAATGATGCCACATCACCATGATTACTATTGTTATTTTCACGATGATTCAAATCTCATCCCGAATTCAAATTCAAAATCAAGTCAGACAATAAAAGTTTTCAAATATTAAATCGGAAGTGTTCGAAATGCAGCAAATAAATCCTAGATGATTATGGTGGTGAAACCACATTTTTATAAATTATTTTAATACACTAAAATAAATAAAACAACATCTTAAACAATTAAATAAATGCCTTTTATATTTAATAAAATACTAAACTATTTTATTTGGGTGCCATAGTTAATATGGCAGTAGTATATTTAGTTATACTAAATCAGGAACTACTTGAATCTTTTTAGAACAAAAAATAAATTAGAGACTAAAAGAAAACAGAACAGAGAGAGAGACAGAGAGAGAGAGAGAGAGATCAAACACATAGCTACTGGTACATACCCTCATCCCCGAGGGAGAACTACTCCCTCCTCGTCATGGAGAGCACCGGGATGATGAAGATGGCCACCGGAGAGGGATTCCCCCTCCGGCAGGGTGCCAGAACGGGTCTAGATTGGTTTTCGGTGGCTACGAAGGCTTCTGGCAGTGGAACTCCCGATCTATTGTGCTCCCCGAAGTTTTTAGGGTATATGGATATATATATATAGGAGGAAGGAATACGTCAGGGGGGCACGAGGGGCCCACGAGGGTGGAGGGCACGCCCAGGGGGGTGGGCGCGCCCCCTGCCTCGTGCCTTCCTCGTTGCTTCCCTTATGTACACCCCAAGTCTTCTGGATTGCTTCCGTTCCAAAAATAAGTTTCATGAAGTTTCAGGTCAATTGGACTCCGTTTGATTTTCCTTTTCTGCGATACTCTAAAACAAGGAAAAAACAGAAACTGGCACTGGGCTCTAGGTTAATAGGTTAGTCCCAAAAATCATATAAAATAGCATATAAATGCATATAAAACATCCAAGGTTGATAATATAATACCATGGAACAGTCAAAAATTATAGATACGTTGGAGACGCATCAGCATCCCCAAGCTTAATTCCTGCTCGTCCTCGAGTAGGTAAATGATAAAAACAGAATTTTTGATGTGGAATGCTACCTTACATATTTCTCTAAGTAATTCTCTTTATTTTGGCATGAATGTTCAGATCCATAAGATTCAAGACAAAAGTTTAATATTGACATAAAAATAATAACACTTCAAGCATACTAACTAAGCAATCATGTCTTCTCAAAATAACATGGCCAAAGAAAGTTATCCCTACAAAATCATATAGTCTGGCTATGCTCCATCTTCACCACACCAAGTATTTAAATCATGCACAACCCCGATGACAAGCCAAGCAATTGTTTCATACTTTTGATGTTCTCAAACTTTTTTAATCTTCACGCAATACATGAGCGTGAGCCATGGACATAGCACTATAGGTGGAATAGAATGGTGGTTGTGGTGAAGACAAAAAGGGAGAAGATAGTCTCACACCAACTAGGCATATCAACGGGCTATGGAGATGCCCATCAATAGATATCAATGTGAGTGAGTAGGGATTGCCATGCAACGGATGCACTAGAGCTATAAGTATATGAAAGCTCAACAGAAGGAACTAAGTGGGTGTGCATCCAACTCGCTTGCTCATGAAGACCTAGGGCATTTTGAGGAAGCCCACCATTGGAATATAAAAGCCAAGTTCTATAATGAAAGATTCCCACTAGTATATGAAAATGACAACATAGGAGACTCTCTATCATGAAGATCATGGTGCTACTTTGAAGCACAAGTGTGGTAAAAGGAGAGTAGCATCGTCCCTTCTCTCTTTTTCTCTCATTTTTTATTTTTTTATTTGGGCCTTCTCTTTTTTATGGCCTCTTTTCTCTTCTTTTTTTATTTGGGCTTCTTTGGCCTCTTTTATTTATTTATTTATTTTCGTCCAGAGTCTCATCCCGACTTGTGGGGGAATCATAGTCTCCATCATCCTTTACTCACTGAGACAATGCTCTAATAATGATGATCATCACACTTTTATTTACTTACAACTCAAGAATTACAACTCGATTCTTAGAACAAAATATGACTCTATATGAATGCCTCCGGCGGTGTACCAGGATGCGCAATGACTCATGAGTGACATGTATGAAAGAATTATGAACGGTGCCTTTGCTGCAAATACAATGTCAACTACATGATCATGCATAGCAATATGACAATGATGGAGTGTGTCATAATAAACAGAACGGTGGAAAGTTGCATGGCAATATATCTCGGAATGGCTATGGAAATGCCATAATAGGTAGATATGGTGGCTGTTTTGAGGAAGGTATATGGTGGGTTTAAGGTACCGGCGAAAGTTGCGCGGTACTAGAGAGGCTAGCAATGGTGGAAGGGTGAGAGTGCGTATAATCCATGGACTCAACATTAGTCATAAAGAACTCACATACTTATTGAAAAAATTTATTAGTTATCGAAACAAAGTATTACACGCATGCTCCTAGGGGGATAGATTGGTAGGAAAATACCATCGCTCGTCCCCGACCGCCACTCATAAGGAAGACAATCAATAAATAAATCATGCTACGACTTCATCACATAACGGTTCACCATACGTGCATGCTACGGGAATCACAAACTTCAACACAAGTATTTCTCAAATTCACAACTAATCAACTAGCATGACTCTAATATCACCATCTTCATATCTCAAAACAATCATCAAGTATCAAACTTCTCATAGTATTCAATGCACTTTATATGAAAGTTTTTATTATATCCCTCTTGGATGCCCATCATATTAGGACTAAAGTCATAACCAAATCAAATTACCATGCTGTTTAGGACTCTCAAAATAATATAAGTGACGCATGATATTTCATCTATTTCTATAAAATAAAACCACCACCGTGCTCTAAAAAGATATAAGTGAAGCACTAGAGCAACAACAAACTACTCTGAAAGATATAAGTGAAGATCAATGAGTAGTCGAATAATTATGCAACTATGTGAAGACTCTCTACATTTAAGAATTTCAGATCTTGGTATTTTATTCAAACATCAATCAAAACAAAATAAAATAAATTGACGCTCCAAGCAAAACACATATCATGTGGTGAATAAAAATATAGCTCCAAGTAAAGTTACCGATGAACGAAGACGAAAGAGGGGATGCCTTCCGGGGCATCCCCAAGCTTAGGATCTTGTTTGTCCTTGAATATTACCTTGGGGTGCCTTGGTAATCCCCAAGCTTAGTCTCTTGCCACTCCTTATTCCACAGTCCATCGAATCTTTACCCAAAACTTGAAAACTTCACAACACAAAACTTAACAGAAAACTCGTAAGCTCCGTTAGTATAAGAAAATAAATCACCACTTAGGTACTGCAATGAACTCATTCTTGATTTATATTTGTGTTAAACCTACTGTATTACAACTTCTCTATGGTTCATACCCTCTGATACTACTCATAGATTCATCAAAATAAGCAAACAACACACGAAAAACAGAATCTGTCAAAAACAGAACAGTCTGTAGTAATCTGTAGCTAACGCAAACTTCTGGAACCTCAAAAATTCTAAAATAAATTTCTGGACGTGAGTAATTTATCTGTTAATCATCTTCAAAAATAATTAACTAAATAGCACTTTCCAAATAAAAATGGCAGCAATTCTCGTGAGCGCTAAAGTTTCTGTTTTTTACAGCAAGATTAAAAAGACTTTCCCCAAGTCTTCCCAACGGTTCTACTTGGCACAAACACTAATTAGACACAAATAACACAATCAAAACAGAGGCTAGATAAATTATTTATTACTAAACAGGAGCAAAAAGCAAGGAACAAAAATAAAAATTGGGTTGCCTCCCAACAAGCGCTATCGTTTAACGCCCCTAGCTAGGCATGATGATTTCAATGATGCTCACATAAAAGATAAGAATTGTAACATAAAGAGAGCATCATGAAGAATATGACTAGCACATTTAAGTCTAACCCACTTCCTATGCATAGGGATTTTGTGAGCAAACAACTTATGGGAACAAGAATCAACTAGCATAGGAAGGTAAAACAAACATAACTTCAAAACTTTAAGCACATGGAGAGGAAACTTGGTATTATTGAAATTCCTACAAGCATATATTCCTCCCTTATAATAATTTTCAGTAGCATCATGAATGAATTCAACAGTATAACCAGCACCTAAAGCATTCTTTTCATGATCTACAAGCATAGAAATTTTATTATTCTCCACACAAGCAAAATTCTTCTCATAAATAATAGTGGGAGAAAACTCAACAAAATAATTATCATGTGAGGCATAATCCAATTGTAAACTGAAATCATCATGACAAGTTTCATGGATATCATTATTCTTTATAGCATACAAGTCATCACAATAATCATCATAGATAGCAACTTTGTTATCATAATCAATTGGAACCTCTTCCGAAATAGTGGATTCATCACAAAATAAAGTCATGACCTCTCCAAATCCACTTTCATCAATATAATCGTCATAAATAGGAGGCATGCTTTCATAATAATAAATTTTCTCATCAAAACTTGGGGGACAAAAAATATCATCTCCATCAAACATAGCTTCCGCAAGCTTGTGGCTTTGCATATCATTAGCATCATGGATATTCAAGGAATTCATACTAACAACATTGCAATCATGCTCATCATTCAAATATTTAGTGCCAAACATTTTAATGCATTCTTGTTCTAACACTTTGGCACAACTTTCCTTTCCATCATACTCACGAAAGATATTAAAAATATGAAGTGTATGAGGCAAACTCAATTCCATATTTTTTCTAGTTTTCTTTTATAAACTAAACTAGTGCTAAAACAAGAAACAAAAACTTTCGATTGCAAGATCTAAAGATATACTTTCAAGCACTAACCTCCCCGGCAACGGCGCCAAAAAAGAGCTTGATGTCTACTACACAACCTTCTTCTTGTAGACGTTGTTGGGCCTCCAAGTGCAGAGGTTTGTAGGACAGTAGCAAATTTCCCTCAAGTGGATGACCTAAGGTTTATCAATCCGTAGGAGACGTAGGATGAAGATGGTCTCTCTCAAGCAACCCTGCAACCAAATAACAAAGAGTCTCTTGTGTCCCCAACACACCGAATACAATGGTAAATTGTATAGGTGCACTAGTTCGGCGAAGAGATGGTGATACAAGTGGTATATGGATGGTAGATAAAGGTTTTTGTAACCTGAAAATATAAAAACAGCAAGGTAACTAATGCTAAAAGTGAGCACAAACAATATTGCAATGTGTTGAAACAAGGCCTAGGGTTCATACTTTCACTAGTGCAAGTCCTCTCAACAATAATAACATAACTGGATCATATAACTATCCCTCAACATGCAACAAAGAGTCACTCCAAAGCCACTAATAGCGGAGAACAAACGAAGAGATTATGGTAGGGTACGAAACCACCTCAAAGTTATTCTTTCCAATCAATCCGTTGGGCTATTCCTATAAGTGTCACAAACAGACCTAGAGTTCGTACTAGAATAACACCTTAAGACACAAATCAACCAAAACCCTAATGTCACCTAGATACTCCAATGTCACCTCAAGTATCCGTGGGTATGATTATACGATATGCATCACACAATCTCAGATTCATCTATTCAACCAACACATAGGACCTCAAAGAGTGCCCCAAAGTTTTTATCGGAGAGTCAAGACAAAAACGTGTGCCAACCCCTATGCATAGGTTCATGGGCGGAACCCGCAAGTTGATCACCAAAACATACATCAAGTGAATCAATAGAATAACCAATTGTCACCACGGTTATCCCACGCAAGACATACATCAAGTGTTCTCAAATCCTTAAAGACTCAATCCGATAAGATACCTTCAAAGGGAAAACTCAATCCATTACAAGAGAGTAGAGGGGGAGAAACATCATAAGATCCAACTATAATAGCAAAGCTCGCGATACATCAAGATCGTATCACCTCAAGAACACGAGAGAGAAAGAGATCAAACACATAGCTACTGGTACATACCCTCAGCCCCGAGGGAGAACTACTCCCTCCTCGTCATGGAGAGCACCGGGATGATGAAGATGGCCACCGAAGAGGGATTCCCCCTCCGGCAGGGTGCCGGAACGGGTCTAGATTGGTTTTCGGTGGCTACGGAGGCTTCTGGCAGCGGAACTCCCGATCTATTGTGCTCCCCGAAGTTTTTAGGGTATATGGATATATATAGGAGGAAGAAATACGTTAGGGGGCCACGAGGGGCCCACGAGGGTGGAGGGCGCGCCCCCTGCCTCGTGCCTTCCTCGTTGCTTCCCTTACGTACACCCCAAGTCTTTCGGATTGCTTCTGTTCCAAAAATAAGTTCCGTGAAGTTTCAGGTCAATTGGACTCCGTTTGATTTTCCTTTTCTGCGATACTCTAAAACAAGGAAAAAACAGAAACTGGCACTGGGCTCTGGGTTAATAGGTTAGTCCCAAAAATCATATAAAATAGCATATAAAACATCCAAGGTTGATAATATAATAGCATGGAACAATCAAAAATTATAGATACGTTGGAGACATATCACCCCGCTCTGATTTTGATTAGTTTAGCTACTTTTCTATACACATGTGAGGATGACATGTGGGTCCTACGTTGACTTCGTTGACCAGCCAACCTTGACTAGTCAAGCAGTCAACTAACGCCCCTGGACCCACCTGTAAGCCTCAGTTGGGTACACACTTAGGTACATATAGCTTTTTGCTATTTTATTTTCGAAATTATTAATTATTTCAGAAATATCAAAATATTCATAAAACTTGGAAAAATCATATAAATTAAACCATACCTCGGATGGGAAAACTTTGTACATGAAAGTTGCACACAACGATGAGACGAATCCGGATACGCAGCCCGTTCCGCCACACATCCCTAGCATAGCAAACACGCAACTTTCCCCCTCCGGTTCATCTGTCCGAAAACGCAAAACACCGGAAACACATTCCCGGAGGTTTTCCCCCCTTTGCCGGTGTCCCCTAGTACTGCATTAGGTCACCTCTAGCACCGTGTATTGCCATGTTATGCTTTGCGATGCTTCGATTGCTCTGTTATTTATTGTGTTCCCCTCCATTACTTCATTCTGGTAGACCTCGAGACTGGCGCTGATACCCCTGTGATCGACTACATCGACGACGACCCCTCCTTCTTGCCATAGCAACCTGGCAAGCCCCCCCTTGATCGCCAAATATCGCCTATTCTTCTCTCTACTGCTTGCATTAGAGTAGTGTAGCATGTTACTGCTTTTCGTTAATCCTATCTTGATGCATAGCCTGTCATTGTTGCTACAGTTATTGATACCTTACCTGCAATCCTAATTGCTTAGTATAGGACGCTAGTTTATCATCAGCGGCCCTACATTCTGGTCTGTCTGCCATGCTATACTATCGGGCCGTGATCACTTGGGAGGCGATCACGGGTATATACTTATATACATATTATATGATACTTGTGGTGACTAAAGTCGGATCGGCTCGTAGAGTACCCGCGAGTGATTCATGGATTGGATCCGAAAGGACGTTTGTCCCGATGGCCCTCTGAGTGAATCTTTGTCGTGGAGCGACATGGCAGGTTGAGGCCACCTAGGAGAGAGGTGGGCCTGGCCCTGGTCGGTGTCCGTGGTTATTTCGAAATAACACACTTAACGAGATCTAGGTATTTGATCTGAGTGACCACTGGCCTATACGCACTAACCAACTACGCGGGAACAATTATGGGCACTTGACATCGTGGTATCAGCCGAAGCCTTCTTGACATCAACGACTGAGCGGCGCGGACCGGGTTGGACTGGAACGCCTGCTCTTGTATAAGGGAGGCTAGGTCTGCTCGCCGGCTGCGTACGCAACGTGCAGGTGTGCAATGGCCGATGGGCCCAGACCCCTATGCCATATGATTTAGACCAGCGTGTTGACCTCTCTGTTGTGCCTAGGTAGGGCTGCGACGTGTTGATCTTCGGAGGCCGGGTATGACCCAGGAAAGTGTGTCCGGCCAAAGGGGATCGAGCATGTTGGGAAATGTGGTGCACCCCTGCAGGGAAGTTTATCTATTCGAATAGCCGTGTCCCTCGGTAAAAGGACGACCCGGAGTTGTACCTTGACCTTATGACAACTAGAACCGGATACTTAATAAAACACACCCTTCCATGTGCCAGATACAACCGGTGATCGCTGTCTCACAGGGCGACGAGGGGAGGATCACCGGGTAGGATTATGCTATGCGATGATACTTGGTGAACTTACCATCTACTCTCTTCTACATGCTGCAAGATGGAGGTTGCCAGAAGCGTAGTCTTCGACATGACTAGCAATCCCCCTCTTATTCTGGCATTCTGCAGTTCAGTCCACATATACTACCCCTTTCCTTTGATACCAATGCATATGTAGTGTAGCTCCTTGCTTGCGAGTACTTTGGATGAGTACTCACGATTGCTTTGCTTCCCCCTTTTCCCCTTTCTATACCCGTTTGTTGCGACCAGACGTTGGAGCCCAGGAGCCATACGCCACTGTCGACGACGACTCCTGGAACCGTTCCAGGAACCGTTCCAATTTCTAGAAGACCCTATAAGATGGCACCCTTAGAACTAGCCGAGCTTAAGAACCAACTCGATGAGTCCTTGAAAAAGGGTTTCATCCGTCCTAGTTCCTCTCCTTGGGCTTGCCCCGTCCTCTTCGTCAAGAAGAAGGATGGAACGGATCGGATGGTTGTAGGTTACCGACCTGTCAACTTGGTCACTATCAAGAACAAGTATCCGCTTCCTAGGATCAACGATCTGTATGACCAGCTCGCTGGATCCTCAGTTTTTTCCAAGATGGATTTGAGGTTGGGCTACCATCAAATCAAAATCAGAAATGGGGACATTCCCAAAACGGCTTTTGTTACTCGTTATGGCCAATACGAGTACACCGTTATGTCCTTCGGTTTAACCAATGCCCCAGCCACCTTCTCTCGGTTAATGAACTCGGTCTTCATGGAGTATTTGGATAAATTCGTCATAGTATACCTCGATGACATACTCATCTACTCCAAGAATGAAGAGGAACATGCCGAACATCTAAGGCTGGTATTGACGAAACTTCGAGAGCATCGCCTTTATGCCAAATTCTCCAAGTGTGAATTTTGATTGCCAGAAGTGACCTTTCTAGGCCATGTAATCTCTGGTAAGGGTATTGCTGTCAATCCCGAGCGAGTTCAAGCCGTCCTTGATTGGACTCCACCTGAGACGGTCAAGCAAGTTCGGAGCTTCCTTGGCTTAGCGAGCTATTGCCGCCGCTTCGTCGAGAATTTCTCCAAGGTTGCTAAACCTCTAATTGAACTCCTCAAGAAAGATAAAAAGTTTGAGTGGACCCCACAGTGCGAGTTCAGCTTTCAGGAACTGAAAAGACGCCTGACATCTGCTCCCGTACTGGTACCACCAGATTTCTCCAAGGACTTTATTATCTATTGTGACGCCTCGCGGCAAGGACTAGGTTGCATACTCATGCAAGATCGTCAGGTAATTGCCTATGCTTCACGGAAATTACACCCACATGAGGAAAATTATCCCACACATGATCTAGAGCTTGCAGCTGTAGTCCATGCACTTAAAACTTGGCGACATTACCTCCTCGGTAATCGTTGCGAGATCTTCACCGATCACCAAAGTTTGAAATATATCTTCACCCAACCGGATCTGAATCTTAGGCAACAACGTTGGGTCGAGTTGATCTCGGATTACGACTTAGGAATAACTTACACCCCAGGCAAAGCCAATGTCATGGCTGATGCACTAAGTCGTAAGTCCTATTGTAACAACCTGATGTTACAACAAAGTCAACCACTTCTCCATGAGGAATTTCGTAAGCTTAATCTTCACATTGTTCCTCGAGGATTTCTATCCACCCTGGTGGCGAAGCCTAATCTTATGGATCAGATCATAACTGCCCAGCGGTATGATAAGGGCATATCCCGGATTAAGGAAAACATCGCTAGCGGAGTTGCTAAATGTTTTTCCATGGATGAGCGAGGTGTTGTCTTCTTCGAGAACCGCTTGGTGGTTCCCAAGAAACAACATTTACGCCAGTTGATTCTTAAGGAAGCTCATGAATCCCCTCTCACCATTCATCCCGGTAGTACTAAGATGTATCAAGACCTATGCCAGAGGTTTTGGTGGACTAGGATGAAGAGAGAAATTGCTCAATACATTGCTAGCTGCGACGTCTATCGTCATGTTAAAGCAGAGCATCAATGGCCTGCTGGCACCCTTCAACCTTTGGCTATTCCTGAGTGGAAATGGGATAAAATCAGTATGGATTTCATTACTGGGTTTCCCAGGACCAAGAGAGGGAATAATGCCATCTTCGTCATGATCGACCGTCTTTCCAAAGTATCCCATTTCCTACCTATTCGTGAGAGTATCACCGCTAGCCAGCTAGCTGATTTATACATCTCCCGGATAGTGTCTCTTCATGGTGTTCCATTGGAAATTAACTCAGACCGTGGGAGTCTCTTCACCTCTCGATTTTGGGAAAGTTTCCAAAATGCTATGGGAACTCGTCTCTCTTTTAGCACCGCCTTCCATCCTCAATCAAGTGGTCAAGTAGAGCGAGTCAATCAAATTCTGGAAGATATGCTCCGAGCTTCTGTCATCTCATTCGGAATGGGTTGGGAGAATTGCCTTCCATTCGCGGAGTTTGCCTATAACAATAGTTATCAAGCTAGCTTGGGCAAAGCTCCTTTCGAAGTTCTCTATGGACAAAAATGTCGAACGCCTCTTAACTGGTCAGAAACCAGGGAAAGACAACTCTTTGGCCCGGATATGATTCAGGAAGCAGAAGAGCAGGTTCGCGTTATTCGTGAGAAATTGAAAACAGCCCAATCTCGTCAAAAGAGCCAATATGATCGTAAACATAAGCCCATGACTTATGAAGTCAGCGAGAAGGCTTACCTTCGGGTTACTCCGTTAAAGGGAACCCATCGTTTCGGTATCAAAGGCAAATTGGCTCCTCGTTACATTGGACCCTTTCGCATTCTTGCCAAACAAGGAGAAGTTGCCTACCAATTGGAACTACCTTCGCATCTTTCTAGAGTTCATGATGTCTTCCACGTTTCTCAACTCAGGCGTTGCTTCGCGGATCCTATCCGTGGAGTGGACCACGAAACGCTTGATCTACAAGATAACCTCTCATATCGGGAATATCCTGTTCGTATCCTTGATCAAGCCGAGCGTACCACTCGACGCCATAATATCAAGTTTCTCAAGGTTCAATGGTCACACCATTCCGAAAAGGAAGCCACTTGGGAAAGGGAGGATTGTCTTCGACTCGAGTACCCCACCTTCTTCCCGGAGGATCCTAAATCTCGGGACGAGATTCTTTTGAGTGGGGGTGAGTTGTCACATCCTTGGTTTTAGTCATGCTTAGGATTGGATGAACATGCGCATCATGTTTAAATTTATTTTAAACTTGAAATGGGGGCTAATCAACCCCAACACCCCCCTGAAAATGCTAATTTCCAACAATTGGATTTTCAATGAACCCAAAATGCCCTTCATAAAAGCCCACCATATTTGGTTCTGGTTTAAACCTCTGCCAAAAATGGCCTTGCAAATTATGGAGCCATTCTGGATTTTTGAACAAGCCATAAGTATTTGAATTTGGGCATTTTAAATACTATAAATATTTTAAAGTGCTCAAATACTCTTGGAGGTATTTTTAGGCAGTTGAGAATATTTTCAAATGTGCCTCTGAATATTTCCAGGATTTTTAAAAATGGAATGGTATGTTAATCATTTCAATACACAAAGCAGAGCAAATAAAAAAAAGAGAAACAAGGGAACAGAGGACTTACCTGTCGCCCTGGCCTGGCCCAGCTCGGCCCAGCCCACTGGCTACCGCCAGGAGGACGAGAGGCGCGTGGCTGGCGCCCGCAGCCACACGCCGGCCACCTCCTGCTTCTGCCGACGCCCAGGACGTTGTCTACGAGTGCCACGCACTCCCCCTCGTCCCCCTCTCACTTTCCCCACTCTTCCCGTGCCCCTCTCCCTCCTCTGGCTCTCTCCCCATCCCCTGCCGAGCGCAGCCGTCGCCGCTGACAAGCACCACCGCGACCACCGCCTCTCCCTCGCTTCTCTGACCGGCCCAGAGCCTCCGCCTCGACCCCCTCTTACTTCCACCACGAGCCATGCCACCGCGGGAGCCCCACATCGCCGCCACGAGTCGTCTTCCCCGAGCACGGACGCCGGACTCCATCGACGGATTCGCCGTCGCCAAGCTGTCTCCGAGCAAGCCGAGCCCCTCTTCGTGATCATTGTGAGCTCAGCCACCATTTCCCCCTCTCCCCGCGCTCGTCCGCATCCTCTAACCACCATGGCCATCGGAGCCGATAGCTCCTCGCCGCCGGCCATGTCGCCACCGTGGCTACGGCCGTGCAAGCTTGCACCCGAGCTCACCACTGCACTCAGTACATCCCCATGAGTCGAACGCGGCCACCCCCACGTCCTGTTGTGCAACCTAGCATGTTTTCCGCTGAGGCCCGAACTCCGGCTGCCGCGGACGTGCTCGCCGCCGTTGTTCCCGGCCACACCAGCTCCAACCAGTGGCACCACTAGATGCGGCGCACTCCCAGGAGTTGAGCAGGCCTAGCCGCGCGTTGAACCATCGCCGGACGGCGATTTCTGAAGATCTCCGCCGCGGTTTGTGTCGCCGGCGGCTAAACGCCGGCGAGTTGACCACGTTTTGACCCATGGGCTAACGTGTGGGCCTAGGTTGACTTCCCCCCTGAGCCTATGACAGGTGGGGCCGGCCTGTTAATTAGTTTAGGATTAATGCTAACTAATTATAATTAGTTTAGTCACTGACATGTGGGCCCAGGCCCACTGACAGTTAGTTAGTGTTAACTTAATCCTGTTAGTTAGCTGAGACACTGACAGACAGGGCCCACCAGTCAGGTTTGACTGGCCCTGGTGCCTTTGACTCGCTGATGTCACAGTGACGCAGTGCTGACGCAATTATTCATTACCTGGATTTATTTTTATATAGGAAATTCCAGGAAATAGCCAAAACTTCTAAAAATCATAGAAAATCAACCATAGCTCCAAATCAAACAAATTATATATGAAAAATGATCAGAAAAATTCAATCTATCCATTTGTAATGGTTTCATGCATGACAAACCACTTCAACCTTGCTTTTTAGGTGAAACAAGCTAATACACTTTTTATGCATAAGAACTTTAACCTTAATTTGAATCTTTGATTCAAATGGACCCATTTCAACTTGTTTCACATTGCATTAGGCAGGACACATCATTTTGCCATGTCATAGCATGCATCATATTGTTGCATATTGCCATGTGTTGATTATGTGTTGTGTGTCCTTCGTGGTAGGTTCTGCCTCCGAGAATATCACCAAGTATCCAACTGAAGGGCAGTACCCTACTACCACTCCATCAGGCAAGCAACCCATTGATCATTCCGATACAAACCCATGTTCTCGCTTCTGCTCTTGTTTACTGCATTAAGACAACACGATTCAAACTGCTGTGTGCTACGGTAGTTGAACCCTTATCCTCTACATGACCTATCATTGCCATAGTAACTAGATGAAACCCACTAGCATGTGTAGGAGTTGTTTGAGCCATGTATGTGTTTCCTACCTTGCTATGCCTGCTATGCTTAGAGTTGTGTCAGGTCTGGTTCATCTAGGTGATGGGCTAGAGTGAAATGATTATGTCGGTAATGTGAGGGATGTGTTGAACATGATTTGGTAAAGGTATCGATGAGAGGCCATGTAGGAGTACATGGTGGGTTGTTTCATTGAGGCCGTCCCTAAGAACTGAGATCTGTATGTGTGATTTTAAGAATCAGCTACTACCATGCATTGGGATCCTTAATTGACCCTCTCGGCTTCTTAATCACCCTAGTATTCTGTCCAGGAGTTGCAATTATTTTCTGGTGTTTGTAGGTTATGTGTTGGCGGCCGTGCGTAGCGCTGACCCTAGGGGTGGGCTATGTTGCGGTAGATACACCGTGGCACGGTGTACCGAGTCACCCGTTTGGTGTCTCGGGGACCCTGTTCACATCGTTCGGGGCCGTATGTGGAAACCTCGGCCGGACTCCCTACGGATGGAACCTGGATAGGCGATAAACCTGGACTAGAGGCTTGAGTGTTTAGGTAGGCCGTGGCCGACACCCTCGTTGGGCTTCCGCTTGAAGGTTTCCAAGTACATGTCGTGTAAACGAAGGTAAGTGGTGGGAGCATGTATGAAGGAGTACACCCCTGCAGGGTTAACATCATCTATTCGAATAGCCGCGTCTACGGTAAAGGACTACTTGGTTGCCTATACAGTTCATAGACAAGTTAATGGATACTACTAAAAGACTCAAGATAAGTGTGAGTACCGAGGATGGCCCTCTTGTAGGATGACGAGGGAGGATCCCCGGTGGAGTATTGTGTTGGTGAGTAGTGGACTCGTGTGCGAGAACTATTTTACTAGTGGAGTCTCGTAGGATAGCTTAGCCAAGAGTCAAAGCTGGCTTGCTGCAATAACTCCACCACCTTCTTGAGAATGAGCATGTATAGTAGGTTCTGATGTAAGACTTGCTGAGTACCTTTGTACTCATGTTTGCTTAATTACTGTTTTCAGACGACAACACCGCCCCCTCTGATGGGTTTTATGTAGATCTCGACGTCGATGAGTAACTTGCCACCCAGGTGGTGATCATGGCCATGGAGGGCCCTATGTAGATAGACAGGCTTCGAGAAGCCTTCTTGCTTTCTAGTGTCTGTACTCAGACTATTTGCTTCCGCATGTGCTTGTATGCTTGTATGACTTGAGTGTCGGGTCATGTGACCCCTACCTGTATGAACATGTTATGTATGGCTCTCTGGAGCCTTTAAATAAAGTACTTGAGTTGTAGAGTTTTGTTGTGATGCCATGTTGTATGTACTCATATCGGGCATATTGTGTGTATGATTGAAATGCTTGGTATGAGTGGGATCCGACAATCTAGTTGTTTATCCTTGGCAGCCTCTCATATGGGGAAATGTAGTCTAGTGCTTCCTGAGCGATAGTAGTCCACTACAGCCCGGTTCACCGGAGTCCTGCTAGCCCAGCACTACTGCTCTGGACACTTGACTGGTTGGCATGTGTTTCACTTTGTTCCTATGTCTGTCCCTTCGGGGAAATGTCACGCGGTGACTTCCAGAGTCCTGCCTAACCTGCTATAGCCCGGGTTCCCCGGAGTCCTGTTAGCCCAGTGCTACAGCCCGGATTCACACGCTGATGACCGACATGCTCGATGTGATTCACGTATGCCTGTCTCCATAGGTCTGTGCCGCTTTGGGTTCACGACTAGCCATGTCGGCCCGGGTTCTCTGTCATATGGATGCTAGTGACACTATCATATACATGAGCCAAAAGGCGCAAACGGTCCCAGGCCATGGTAAGGCGACACCCGTGGGAATACCGTGCGTGAGGCCGCAATGTGATATGAGGTGTTACCGGCTAGATCGATGTGACTTGGAATCGAGGTCCTGACAATTTGTATATTATTTTAGATAATGCAAAGAAAGTTGCGGATCCAACCTTCCTCAAACAGGAGGAACCCGTTTACAATTGTACTTGCAACAACAGCTTTCAAACTCCTTAAGATCGCCACAAGTTGCTGTAAAATTAGTAATCCCCGACGTGACACATGAATGTTTGCACTTGTCAAGAGTGCATCCTGGCAGCTTTTCGCAAACAACTGCAATATAGAAGAGCAATGATCAAAGTCAAATCTGTTGGAAATATGCCCTAGAGGCAATAATAAATTAATTATTATTATATTATATTTCATTGTTCATGATAATCGTTTATTATCCATGCTAGAATTGTATTGATAGGAAACTCAGATACATGTGTGGATACATAGACAACACCATGTCCCTAGTAAGCCTCTAGTTAACTAGCTCGTTGATCAATAGATGGTTACAGTTTCCTGACCATAGACATTGGATGTCGTTGATAATGGGATCACGTCATTAGGAGAATGATGTGATGGACAAGACCCAATCCTAAGCCTAGCACAAGATCGTGTAGTTCGTATGCTAAAGCTTTTCTAATGTCAAGTATCATTTCCTTAGACCATGAGATTGTGCAACTCCCGGATGCCGTAGGAGTGCTTTGGGTGTGCCAAACGTCACAACATAACTGGGTGGCTATAAAGGTGCACTACGGGTATCTCCGAAAGTGTCTATTGGGTTGGCACGAATCGAGACTAGGATTTGTCACTCCGTGTAAACGGAGAGGTATCTCTGGGCCCACTCGGTAGTACATCATCATAATGTGCACAATGTGACTAAGGAATTGATCACGGGATGATGTGTTACGGAACGAGTAAAGAGACTTGCCGGTAACGAGATTGAACAAGGTATCGGGATACCGACGATCGAATCTCGGGCAAGTATCGTACCGATAGACAAAGGGAATTGTATACGGGATTGATTGAATCCTTGACATCGTGGTTCATCCGATGAGATCATCATGGAGCATGTGGGAGCCAACATGGGTATCCAGATCCCGCTATTGGTTATTGACCGGAGAGTTGTCTCGGCCATGTCTGCATGACTCCCAAACCCGTAGGATCTACACACTTAAGGTTTGATGACGCTAGGGTTATAGGGAAAGTATGTGCGCGGTTACCGAATGTTGTTCGGAGTCCCGGATGAGATCCCGGACGTCACGAGGAGTTCCAGAATGGTCTGAAGGTAAAGATTGATATATATAGGAAGTATGGTTTTGGCCATCGGAAGTGTTCCGGGCATCACCGGTAGTGTACCGGGACCACCGGAGGGGTCCGGGGGTCCACCAGGTGGGGCCACCAGCCCCGGAGGCCTACATGGGCCAATAGTGGGAAGGGACCAGCCCCTAGGTGGGTTGGGGCGCCTCCCACCAAGGCCAAAGGTGCCTCCAAGAGGGGAGGGGGCAAACCCTAGGGCATATGGGCCCTAAGGCCCACCCCAGGTGCGCCTCCCCCCCTCCCCCCCCCCTTGCCCCCCCCCCAAATGGGTTTTGGGGCTGCCGCCACCCCTAGGGAGGGAACCCTAGATGGGGGCGCAGCCCCTCCCCTTCCCCTATATATACTTGAGGTATTGGGGGCTGCAAGACACACGAGATCATCTCCCTCTTGGCGCAGCCCTACCTCTCTCACTCCTCGTCTCTCGTAGTGCTTGGCGAAGCCCTGCTAGAGTCCCGCGCTCCTCCACCACCACCATGCCATCGTGCTGCTGCTGGACAGAGTCTTCCCAACCTCTCCTTCTCCCCTTGCTGGATCAAGGCATGGGAGACGTCACTGGGCTGCACGTGTGTTGAACGCGGAGGCGCCGTGGTTCGGCGCTTAGATCGGAATCAACCGCGATCTGAATCGCTACGAGTACGACTCCTTCATCCGTGTTCTTGCAACGCTTCCGCTTAGCGATCTACAAGGGTATGTAGATGCACTCTCCTTCCACTCGTTGCTAGATTACTCCATAGATTGATCTTGGTGATGCATAGAAAATTTTAAATTTCTGCTACGATCCCCAACAGTGGCATCATGAGCTAGGTCTATGCGTAGTTTCTATGCACGAGTAGAACACAAGTTGTTGTGGGCGTCGATTTTGTCAATTTACTTGCCGTTACTAGTCTTATCTTGATTCGGCGGCATCGTGGGATGAAGCGGCCCGGACCGACCTTACACGTACTCTTACGTGAGACTGGTTCCACCGACTGACATGCACTAGTTGCATAAGGTGGCTAGCGGGTGTCTGTATCTCCCACTTTAGTCGGATCGGATTCGGTGAAAAGGGTCCTTATGAAGGGTAAATAGAAATTGGCATATCACGTTGTGGTTTTGGCGTAGGTAAGAAACTTTCTTGCTAGAAACCTATAGCAGCCACGTAAAAACTTGCAACAACAATTAGAGGACGTCTAACTTGTTTTTGCAACATGTGTCATGTGATGTGATATGGCCAAAAGGATGTGATGAATGATATATGTGATGTATGAGATTGATCATGTTCTTGTAATAGGAATCACGACTTGCATGTCGATGAGTATGACAACCGGCAGGAGCCATAGGAGTTGTCTTAATTTATTTATGACCTGCGTGTCAACATAAGCGTCATGTAATTACTTTACTTTATTGCTAAAGAGTTAGCCATAGTAGTAGAAGTAATAGATGACGAGACAACTTCAAGAAGACATGATGATGGAGATCATGGTGTCATGCCGGTGACAATGATGATCATGGAGCCCCGAAGATGGAGATCAAAAGGAGCAAAATGATATTGGCCATATCATGTCACTATTTGATTGCATGTGATGTTTATCATGTTTTACATCTTATTTGCTTAGAACGACGGTAGCTTAAATAAGATGATCCCTCGCAATAATTTCAAGAAAGTGTTCCCCCTAACTGTGCACCGTTGCAAAGGTTCGTTGTTTCGAAGCACCACGTGATGATCGGGTGTGATAGATTCTAACGTTCGAATACAACGGGTGTAAGCCATATTTACACACGCAATACACTTAGGTTGACTTGACGAGCCTAGCATGTACAGACATGGCCTCGGAACATGGAAGACCGAAAGGTCGAGCATGAGTCGTACAGAAGGTACGATCAACATGGAGATGTTCACCGATGTTGACTAGTCCGTCTCACGTGATGATCGGACACGGCCTAGTTGACTCGGATCATGTTTCACTTAGATGACTAGAGGGATGTCTATCTCAGTGGGAGTTCATTAAATAATTTGATTAGATGAACTCAATTATCATGAACATAGTCTAAATTGTCTTTGCAAATATGTTGTAGATAAATAGCTCACGTTGTAGCTCCCTGTTTCAATACGTTCCTAGAGAAAGACTAAGTTGAAAGATATTGTAAGCAATGATGTGGACTGGGTCCGTAGTCCGAGGAGTGTCCTCACTGCTGCACAGAAGGCTTACGTCTTGGATGCACCGCTCGATGTGCAAACCCCTACAACGTCGTCTGTGGATGTTGTGAACACCTGAAGACACATCCTGATGACTACTTAATAGTTTAGTGCACCATACTTTACGGCAGAATCGGGATTCCAATGACGTTTTGAACGCCATATGAGATGTTCCAAGAGCTGAAATTGGGATTTTAGGCTCATGCCCGTGTTGAGAGGTATGAGACCTCTGACAAGTTCTTTTGCCAACAAGATGGAGGAGAATAGCTCAGCTAGTGAGCATGTGCTCAGAATGTCTGGGTGCTACAATCACTTGAATCAAGTGGGAGTTAAACTTCCAGATAAGATAGTGATTGATAGAGTTCTCTAGTCACTATCACTAAGCTACTAGATCTTCGTGATGAACTATGACATGCAAGGGATGGAGATGATCCCGGAGCTATTCGCGGTGCTTAAGACCGCAAAAGGTAGAAATCAAGAAGGAGCATCAAGTGTTGATGGTTTAACAAGACCACTGGTTTCAAGAAGGGCAAGGGCTAGAAGGGAAACTTCATGGATGGCAAACCAGTTGCCTCTCCAGTAAAGGAACCCAAGGTTGAACCCAAACCCGAGACTAAGTGCTTCTATTGTAAGGGGAACGGTCACTGGTAGCGGAATTACCCTAAATGCATGGTAGATAAGAAGGCTGGCAACTTCAACAAAGTATTACGTGTTATTAATGTGTACCTCACTAGTACTCCTGGTAGCACCTGGGTATTGGATACCGGTTCAGTTGCTATTATTGGTGACTTGAAGCAAAAGCTACGGACTAAACGGAGACTGGCTAAGGGCGAGGTGACGATGTGTGTTGGAAGTGTTTCCAAAGTTGATGAGATCACCATCGCACGCTCCATCTGCCTTCGGGATTAGTATTGAACCTAGATAAATGTTATCAGGTGTCTACGTTGAGCATGAATATGATTAGATCATGTTCATTGCAATACGGTTATTCATTTAAGTTAGAGAATAATGGTTATTCTGTTTACATGAAAAATACCTTCATGGTCATGCACCCTATGTGAATGGTTCATTGAATCTCGGTCGTGGTAGTACGCATGTTCACGCCAAAAGATGTAGAGTTAATAATGATAGTACCACTTTCTTGTGGCACTGCCGCTTAGGTCATATTGGCGTAAGATGCATGAAGAAACTCCATGTCGATGGATGTTTGGAGTCACTTGATTTTGAATCGCTTGACACATGCGAGCCATGCCTCATGGGCAGGATGACTAAGACCCCGTTTTCACGTACAATGAAACGGGCAAGTGACTTGTTGGAAATCATACATGCTGATGCGTGTGATCCAATGAGAAATTGAAGCGTGCGGTGGATATCGCTATTTTCTCATCTTCACTGACAATTTGAGTAGATATAGGTATATTTACTTAATGAAGCACAAGTCTGAAACGTTTGAAAAGTTCAAGCGATTTCAGAGTGAAGTTAAGAATCATCATAACAAGAAGATCAAATTCCTACGATCTTCAATGAGAATTTCTGAGTTATGAGTTTGGCAAACACTTTAAGACATTGTGGAATTGTTTCACAGTTGAAGCCACCTGGAACACCACAGGGTAATGGTGTGTCAGGACGTCGTAATCGAACCCTATGAGATATGGTGTGATCTATGATGTCTCTTACCGATGTACCATTTTCATTTTGACGTTATGCGTTAGAGACAGCTGCATTCACTTTAGATAGGACACCATCTAAGTCCGTTGAGACGACGTCATATGAACATTGGTTTGGCAAGAAACCAAAGTTGTCGTTTCTTAATGTTTGGGGCTGCGATGCTTAAGGCTTCAGCCGGAGAAGCTCGAACCCAAAAGAGGACAAACACATCTTCATAGGATACCCAAAGGTGATAGTTGGGTATACCTTCTATCTCAGATCCGAGGGCAAATTGTTTGTTGCTAAGAACGGGTCCTTTCTCGAGAAGGAGTTTCTCTCAAAAGAATTGAGTGGGAGGAAGATAGAACTTGATGAGGTTGTCGAACCTTTACTTCAACCAGAGAGTGATGCAACATAGAAAGATGTTTTCTGTGGTGCCTACGTCTGTTGAATAGGAAGTTAATGATAGTGATCATGAAGCTTCGGATCAAGTTGCTATCGAATCTCATAGGTCGACAAGGATATGTACTACTCCTGAGTGGTACGGTAATCCTGTCTCAGATATCATGTTGTTGGACAACAATGAACCTACGAGCTATGGAGAAGCGATGGTGGGCCCGTATTCCGACAAATGGTTAGAAGCCATGAAATCCGAGATAGGATCCATGTATCAGAACAAAGTATGGACTTTGGTGGACTTGCCCGATGATCGGCAAGCCATTGAGATAAATGGATCTTTAAGAAGAAGACGGACGTGGGCGGTAATGTTACCGTCTATGAAGCTCGACTTATGGGAAAGAGTCTTTTCACAAGTTCAAGGAGTTGACTACGATGAGAATTTCTCACCCGTAGCGATGCTTAAGTCCGTAGGAATCATGTTAGCATTAGCTGTATTTTTTGATTATGAAATCTGACAGATGGATGTCAAAACAAGTTTTCTTACCAGTTTTCGTAAGAAAAGTTGTATGTGATACAATAAAAGGTTTTGTCGATCCTAAGGATGCTAAAAGGTATGCTGGCTCCAGCAATCCTTCTATGGACTAGAGAAAGCATCTCGGAGTCGGAATATATGCTTTGATGGAGTGATCAAAGCTTTTAGGTTTATACAATGTTTGCTAGAAACTTGTATTTACAAGAAAGTGAGTGGGAGCACTACAACATTTCTGATAAGTATATGTGGATGACATATTATTGATCCGAAATAATGTAGAATTTCTGGAAAGCATAAATGGTTGTTTGAAGAGTGTTTTTCAAAAGGAAGACCTGGATAAAGCTGCTTACATATTGGGCATCAAGATCTATAGAGATAGATCAAGACGCCTGATGATACTTTCAAAGAACGCACACCTTGACATGTTTTTGAAGGAGTTCAAAATAGATCAGTCAAAGAAGGGGTTCTTACCTGAGTTGTAAGGTGTGAAGTTGAGTAAGACTCGAAGATTGACCACGGCAGAAGAAAGAGGAAGGACGAAGGTCGTCCCCTATGCTTTTGTCATAGGCTCTATACGGTATGCCATGCTGAGTACCGCACCTGATGTGTGCCTTGCCACATGTCTGGAAAGAGGGTACAAAGGTGATCTAGGAGTGGATCACCAGATAGCGGTCAAAATTATCTTTAGAGGAATAAGGAAATGTTTCTCGGTTATGGAGGTGATAAAGAGTTCGACGTAAAGAGTTACGTCGATGCAAGCTTAACACCTATCCGGATAGCTCTGAGTAGAGATACCGGATACATATAATGGAGCAACAATTTGGAATAGCTCCAAGTGGAACGTGGTAGCAGCATCTACGATATGACATAAAGTTTTGCGAAATACATAGGGATCTGAATATTGCAGACCCGTTGACTACAACCTCTCTCACAAGCATAACATGATCAAACCCAGAACTCATTGAGTGTTAATCACATAGTGATGTGAACTAGATTATTGAGTCTAGTAAACTCTTTGGATGTTGGTCACATGGCGATGTGACCTGTGAGTGTTAATCACATGGCGGTGTGAACTAGATTATTGACTCTAGTGCAAGTGGGAGGCTATTGGAAATATGCCCTAGAGGCAATAATAAATTAATTATTATTATATTATATTTCATTGTTCATCATAATCGTTTATTATCCATGCTAGAATTGTATTGATAGGAAACTCAGATACATGTGTGGATACATAGACAACACCATGTCCCTAGTAAGCCTCTAGTTAACTAGCTCGTTGATCAATAGATGGTTACGGTTTCCTGACCATGGACATTGGATGTCGTTGATAATGGGATCACATCATTAGGAGAATGATGTGATGGACAAGACCCAATCCTAAGCCTAGCACAAGATCGTGTAGTTCGTATGCTAAAGCTTTTCTAATGTCAAGTATCATTTCCTTAGACCATGAGATTGTGCAACTCCCGGATGCCGTAGGAGTGCTTTGGGTGTGCCAAACGTCACAACGTAACTGGGTGGCTATAAAGGTGCACTACGGGTATCTCTGAAAGTATCTATTGGGTTGGCACGAATCGAGACTGGGATTTGTCACTCCGTGTAAACGGAGAGGTATCTCTGGGCCCACTCGGTAGGACATCATCATAATGTGCACAATGTGACCAAGGAGTTGATCACGGGATGATGTGTTACGGAACGAGTAAAGAGACTTGCCGGTAACGAGATTGAACAAGGTATCGGGATACCGACGATCGAATCTCGGGCAAGTATCGTACCGATAGACAAAGGGAATTGTATACGGGATTGATTGAATCCTTGACATCGTGGTTCATCCGATGAGATCATCGTGGAGCATGTGGGAGCCAACATGGGTATCCAGATCCCGCTGTTGGTTATTGACCGGGGAGTTGTCTCGGCCATGTCTGCATGACTCCCGAACCTGTAGGGTCTACACACTTAAGGTTCGATGACGCTAGGGTTATAGGGAAAGTATGTACACGGTTACCGAATGTTGTTCGGAGTCCCGAATGAGACCCCGGAGATCACAAAGAGTTCTGAAATGGTCCGGAGGTAAAGATTGATGGGTCTTTCTAGGACACATCTAGATGTGACATAGTTATGTCACATCTAAGCTGATATTCACTTTGTTTGTGGTCTATTTTTTTGTCTTTGTTTTTTTTTGTTTCTTGTTGCTGCATTATGTATTTGTGGGAGCTTAGATGTGACATCCTTAAAAAACATCTAGATGTGAATTAGTCAAACTGAAGATTGATATATAGGAAGTATGGTTTTGGCCACCAGAAGTGTTCCGGGCATCACCGGTAGTGTACCGGGACCACCGGAGGGGTCCACCAGGTGGGGCCACCAGCCTCGGAGGCCTACATGGGCCAATAGTGGGAAGGGACCAGCCCCTAGGTGGGCTGGGGCACCTCCCACCAAGGCCCAAGGCGCCTCCAAGAGGGGAGGGGGGCAAACCCTAGGGCAGATGGGCCCTAAGGCCCACCCCAGGTGCGCCTCCCCCTCTCCCCCCTTGGCCGCCACCCTAGATGGGTTTTGGGGCTGCCGCCACCCCTAGGGAGGGAACCCTAGATGGGGGCGCAGCCCCTCCCCTTCCCCTATATATACTTGAGGTATTGGGGGCTGCAAGACACACGAGATCATCTCCCTCTTGGCGCAGCCCTACCTCTCTCCCTCCTCGTCTCTCGTAGTGCTTGGCGAAGCCCTGCTGGAGTCCCGCGCTCCTCCACCACCACCACGCCGTCGTGCTGCTGCTGGACGGAGTCTTCCCAACCTCTCCTTCTCCCCTTGTTGGATCAAGGCGTGGGAGACGTCACCGGGCTGCACGTGTGTTGAACGCGGAGGCGCCGTGGTTCGGCGCTTAGATCGGAATCAACCGCGATCTGAATCGCTACGAGTACGACTCCTTCATCCGCGTTTTTGCAACGCTTCCGCTTAGCGATCTACAAGGGTATGTAGATGCACTCTCCTTCCACTCGTTGCTAGATTACTCCATAAATTGATCTTGGTGATGCGTAGAAAATTTTAAATTTCTGCTATGATCCCCAACAAAATCGCGCCGACATGTAAAATTATAAGAACAAATTAGTTAAAGTACCTAAACATGATATACTGTCGCCTCCTTGACCGAAGCAGGGTGACATGACCAAAGCCATGATCGTCATGGTCACCATGAACAAAGACATTGCGTTCTTGGTTTTGAGAAGCGCCATCACAAGAGAGACCTTGTTTCTAACCTGCTCAATGGCTTGATTTGGATGTGATGCTTCTTTGGCCATGCGTATATGGAGGTGGATGGATGAAGAAAATTTGGGAGATAATTAATTTCTTGGTGTCATGTTTCTCTATCCAGGGATATCGTTGGCTATCATTCATTTGATGCCTCATAGGAATACCTTATCTATTGGCAGCAAATTAACTATTGCTTGATATGGTGAACTGACAATAAAATACTCCATCCGTTTCATTTTCTTTTGCTTGATATATGGTGAGCTATCTATTAAATGCAGCCAGAGTATTGCCCGAGTGGTCCTTTCCATGAGAACTGCATGAACCTCAAAACAAACACATGATTGATTAATTAATTTGTTAACTAGCAGGTGCACCTGGGCATTCACGTGGATAGAAATGCATATATCTTTAGAAAACATGGCATGACAATACTTAAATTTAGAGAATACAACATTTAATGTTTAGAACATTATATTGTTGTGTATTGAGGACCTCATTTCTGATGTTTGTGGCTTATTATGGTCATATGCTTTTTTTTATTTTCTCAATGTATTAGTTTAGTTTGGCATGCTATTTTTTCATTAAAATTTCACGCATTCGCGGGGCTAGAATTGGATATATCTTTTATTTAGAATAAATGGTATGACTTTTGATATTTAATTTGGAGATTTGAACATTTAATGTCGTGAACTTTGAAATTCTATTATTGTGTATTGAGCAACTACGTATTTATTTATCTAGCTTCATACAATCATATTTATTTTTCATTTTCTCTATCTATTATTTTAGTTTGTTGTGCTATTTCCCCTCTTAATTTTCATCGTACCAAATAGACCCACTGTTGTAAGAGAAAGACTTAATAATCTTGCGTACTCCCTCTGATCCATATTTATTGACACTACTTTAGTACGGCTTTTAGTACAAATTAGATCGGAGGGACTTGCCTGTCTTATCAATGACAATCGTCCGTTTGAATGAGGCAATTCTAATGGTTGTTTCGGATTGGTATCTGCTCTCTTCCAATGAAAGTTCTTGTCTCCATGACCAGTATCAACAAAGGCAAGACATGTAAGCATCAAGCTAGCTAAGGAGTAGAATTTGATAAAGATGGCACAAACAAAGAAAGGAAATTGTTTGATGATCTTTCATACATGAGGCCTTCCATCCTTCTTTAGAGTGAGGCAAATAGCGATTTTGCTAGTGACCCTCGTATCCACAGGATCAAGATCTGATGGTGGCAATTTTTGGATGAAAAATGCACTTAAATAAATGAAATGTTATGCTTGATGTAACAAACGCAATCCCTAAAACACTAAAGCTGCTAATCATGCCGTTCGCAAATGTCATCCTGGCATGTGAAGTGTCATAGGCTATTGTACATTATTTGTCACTCATTCCTAACAAGTGTGAACTAGATAATATTCTTCTTAAATAGAACATGTTTCCCAGGTTTGTGCAGCCGGTCGTCCCTAGGCGCAATTGGTTGTGGAGTAGAAAATATTGACCGCCTTTGTAGCATGCAATGCGTCTGTGCATGACCCTCTGATTCCCTCCCTCTTCGCTCTGGCCCTCTCGCAGCACCAATGCCCCATGAGGTCACGCTAGCAGCACGGTGGCGACATCTCTGTACGTAGCACCGGCTCCACCTGTAGAATCACCGACGATAACCCCCTTGCATCGGCACATCCTTCTCCGCTCAACAGTCGCGCCTCACCTCACAACATCAGTGCACCACCGGCCACGTCGTCACTTCGTCGTGAGACGTCGCCACTCTACCAAGTGGAGTCTGAATACGCAACGTGTTTTTCTTAGAAAACCTCGTCACACTTTATTCAATAACAATGTTCAGAAAAAGTGTTACAAGATCATGTGGGTCATCCAACCAGCCATTCCTACCAACATCAATGAACAACGAGCTCAAAGTTTCTACTTCTAGATTCACAGATAAAACGACAAGCTTCAAAATCCTTTTCCTCTCGTTCGCCTCCTTGATCACCACTGCTTAAGAAGAATATTAGTGTTTTGGGGACCCTCGTATCCACAGGATCAAGATCTGATGGTGGCAATTTTTGGATGAAAAATGCACTTAAATAAATGAAATGTTATGCTTGCTGTAACAAACGCAATCCCCAAAACACTAAAGCTGCTAATCATGCCGTTCGCAAATGTCATCCTGGCATGTGAAGTGTCATAGGCTATTGTACATTATTTGTCACTCATTCCTAACAAGTGTGAACTAGATAATATTCTTCTTAAATAGAACATGTTTCCCAGGTTTGTGCAGCCGGTCGTCCCTAGGCGCAATTGGTTGTGGAGTAGAAAATATTGACCGCCTTTGTAGCGTGCAATGCGTCTGTGCATGACCCTCTGATTCCCTTCCTCTTCGCTCTGGCCCTCTCGCAGCACCAATGCCCCATGAGGTGACGCTCGCAGCACAGTGACGACATCTCTGTACGTAGCACCGGCTCCACCTGTAGAATCACCGACGATAACCCCCTTGCATCGGCACATCCTTCTCCGCTCAACAGTCGCGCCTCACCTCACAACATCAGTGCACCACCGGCCACGTCGTCACTTCGTCGTGAGACGTCGCCACTCTATCAAGTGGAGTCTGAATACGCAACGTGTTTTTCTTAGAAAACCTCGTCACACTTTATTCAATAACAATGTTCAGAAAAAGTGTTACAAGATCATGTGGGTCATCCAGCCAGCCATTCCTACCAACATCAATGAACAACGAGCTCAAAGTTTCTACTTCTAGATTCACAGATAAAACGACAAGCTTCAAAATCCTTTTCCTCGCGTTCGCCTCCTTGATCACCACTGCATGAGCTCCTCCTCCTCCCCCCCCCCCCCCCCACACACCACGTTGGCTTCAATATCCTTGACGACCGAACTATTGTCCAAAGAAATAAATGTGCTCTCTGCTTGTCAACTTGCAGCAAAGGAGATGACGGTAAGCTACCCGACTCGCGATTATTTGCACCACAAATTGGTTTGGTCTTTTGAATTTGACCAAGATCACTGATTTTTTTTTGAGACAAACCACAAGATCACTGATGAAGCTTTTTTTTTGAGCATCAGTACAGACACAAGCGCTCATATACACGCGCATACACTCATCCCTATGAATGCACACACGCACACCCTACCCCTATGAGCACCTCCGAGAGACTGAGCCGGCATATCATCTTGAGATTTACGAAGCCATCGTAGGCGCCTCGTCGTCGACGGGAACGTCTCCGCCCACTGAAAGCGCATCGCCGGAAATCCTGAAATAAATTCAGGAATAATGTGAGCATCAGGATTTGAACCCTGATGAGTTGAAGATACCACTGTCCACCTAACCATCTCAATCACGGGTTGGTTCGCGATCACTGATGAAGCTTTGGAGACGGTACGCGGTGGTGGGCTGAAGTTGGACCTATGAGCCCACCAAAGCCCACTAGCAAGGGTTCCACCAAGAGAGGAAAGGGGATCAGCAGTCAGTTATGCGCCGCCGCCCGCCGTCCGCCGTGCCGATCTCACCCCTCGCGCCAGCGCCGTCGCCATCGAAGGCCTCGTACGAGGATCGAGCGGTGCTTGAGCAGAGGCGCCCAAACAAGCAGCTCCCCCATTGGGAGCTTCAATCCCCAACCAAAGCAGCAGCAGCTCTATTTCGGGCAGCTCATTTCCGAGCTGCAGCCGGTAATCGAAGCAATCAAGCGGCCCCTCGCCGAGCCGCCGTCCGCAACCGAAGCTCCTCCCTTTTAAAGTGCCAATTCCGGAATCAAGCCAGTCCTTTCCGGGCTACAATCACAAGCAAGTTTTCTTTCGAATTCGTTCTCCCTTTTGATATTTTCCATTGTATATATGTACAATAGAATTTTGTAAAAAGTATACTTTTTGTTCCTCAACTTTTGATGAAGCATAGATTTCGTCCCTCAACTTTAGAACCGGACAGCTTGCACCCCGACTATCGAAACCGGACAAGATTGGTCCCTGGTCTCGGTTTTGACCGGTTTTGGTGCTGACTCACCCCGGTTTTGACAGGTGCTCACTCATATTCGTGTAATTTTTTTAATATCCGTGAAATTTTTGAAATTCACATACACTTTGAAATCCGCATAGTTTTTTCATGGTCGCGTATTGTTTTTAAAAAATAAAATACTCTTTTCAAATCAGCAAACTATTTTGAAATTTGCGTACTTTTTTCAAATCCGTGATTTTTAAACAATTACGTACTTCTTTCAAATCAGCGCATTTTCCCAAGTTTTTCTAATTGTATCAAATCCAATTATTTTTCAAAGGCATGAACTGTTTTTGAAATTCGCATACTTATTTCAAATCTGCATGCTTCTCAAAGTCCATATATTTTTAAAAAATTCATGTTCCTTTTATAACCCATGAACTTTGTTTGAAATTCATGTACTTGTTTCAAGTTGACATAAGTTTTCAAATCCACATATTTTTTGTGTTCAAAAAGTCCAACTCCGTGTACTATTTTCAAGTTCACATAAAATTTTCAAATTCATGAACTCTTTCAAGAAAAAACTCGAATATGAAAAGTTACATCAATTTTAAAAAATTAAATGAACCTGAAAAAACTACATCAACTTAAAAGATATACGCAGATTTGAAAAAGTACATGAACTTGGAAATAATATGCAGATTTTAAAAAAGTACAACTTTTAAAAAAGTTCACGTATTTAAAAAAAGTAACTGAATTTGAAAACATTACGCGGGCTTGAAAAAAGTAGGCAAATTTGAGTCTGCACGGTCAGCATCAAAACCGGTCAAAACTGTGACCAAAGATGAATCTTGTTCGGTTTCAGAAGTTAAGGATGCAAGTTGTCTAGTTTTGAAGTTGAAAAACTAAATCCAAACTCCACCAAGAATTGAGAGAGGGTTGGCTCCTCGGACTGTGAGTATGACAGGTCAAGGTTGACCCGTGACCATGCAGCTCGCGCCAATGCCAACATGCTTGAAGCAACCAGGAACTTGCTGGAGAGCAGGGCAAGTCTACACACCATTCATCTCCTGCGCATGCAGTTTTCACGAGCTACCCACGGACAAGCAAGGAGAGGAGCGCGCTTAGGAACATTTTCAACTGGGAGATGTGCTCGCTTGCAAGGATTCACTTCCGGAGTTCAAGAAGCTAAAGATTTCATCATGGCGCAAATGTTTGTCGTCTAATCCCTCCGCCCGGGTTTAAAAAGAATCCCGTTCGTTTTTAGGCCCGCTTTGAAAATCACATACCTTTCCCCCTCAAATTAACTGTTGATTGCTGATTCAGAGGGGCTAAACTCCGGAATCTGCGCCACACATGCATCCCTCCGGGTGCGTGAACATGCATGCACAAGTGTCATTGGCAGGGATTCGTGCTCCCACCTTATCCTATGGTTTTTTTTTTCTTTTTTTCTAATCTAATCATCCTTCTCCTGATTTTAAAGGGGTGGGGCCGGGTCTTGTTTTGTTTCAATCAAATCAAGCCACGTATGCGGAAGCACGGATGGACGCACAAGCGGGGAGCAGGCAAGTCTCGTCCCATTGGCAGGGACTGCTGGGATGGTGGCTGCACGCATGCGCCATCAATAACTAACATGCAAAACGAAGCATCAACTATGAGCCTGTTTGGTTCATAAGTCCTAAGACTTTTTCTAGTTTTAACTAAAAAGTCCCTAATATCTAAAAAGTCTCTTCATGTTTGTTTTCAGGGACTAAAAAGTTCCTAGTCTCTTTCTAGAGGTTATTAAATGACCATGTTATCTCTAGTGTACAGAAAAATAACAACCAAACAACATCATTGGACAGCGGGGTAATGAGTGCAGGGAGGGGCATTATTGGAAAAGTCCAAAAAGTTCCAAAAAAGACTCTTCTTCATTTAGTCCCAAAAATCAACTTTTAGTCTCTAGTAGTCCCTCTCATTTGGTTAAAAAGTCTCTAAAAGAGACTTTTTCTAGTCCCTACACCAAAAAATCGCTGAAAACAAATACCTCCTAATCTACTGCAGAGGTTAATGCCTAAAATAACGGATCCATTTACTGGTTGCCTTGGTCCTGCCAATCTTGTTTTTGGGCCTAATAAACCCGGACGGATGGAGCAACTTGTTTGTTGGCATTTTTGTAATTGAATTTGCATTACTAGTGAAAAGAAATGCTAGGAAACTAGGAGGAATATTGAAGTACTGTAAGCCGGTGTTTGCTGAAGTTGTTCATTTTGGTGTTACTCTAATCTAATATCATAGTTTTTTTCAAAAAGAAAAGCTCACAAGCATTAGGTAGATTTTTTTAAAAAAAAGGATGTACCGCGGCCTTTGGATATGCATGCAACTATTTTATTAATTATTCCTAGAGACCTTACAATGTAATACATCAATAAATTTATCCATTGATGAAGGGTGCCGAATATCCAAGTTTAATACCAAACAGACATCGCATCAGAGCCTAACATCTGAAGCTGAATGCTCCAATCAAGCCACTATCTAGACTGGGTCACATACCGGTCCGGCACACTTCTAGTGAGCACCGCACGCTGCAAGGGCTGTCACCTCCATCTTCTATCGATCCATCATCAGAGCAGAACTGATGCATTGACCTAATCAGACATCTCTACCATCGACGCCACCACGACGCCAGACAGTGTCACCCTCCTGCGCGAGTCCGTCAAACCGCATCGGACGCCGAGCCTCCATTGCGCCACGCCGCCGAGACCCGCCGTCATCGATGCGGAATATGAAACCCCGCTTCGCCTCTGGGCCCTTCCAATCAACACCTGCTCCAAAATTATGCCTTCAAGAGGAAGAATGATATCAGAGTTTTCGTCATCATCCAAGTAAATGTCTCCTGAAGGAAGAGGGGCACGCCAATTGCAACTGCCCATGAGCACTTAGATCTCACGACAACGCTTTCAAAAAAGACACCGCGTCAAGAATGTCGTCACTGTCCTAGGGTTTTTATCCGAGAAACCGTGAAGTGAAAAAAGATGGGGCAAACCCAAACGACGTCTCTAGGAAGACGCGGCCGGCAGGAGCCAGCCAACCAGGGAATTATCCCAATCCGAATCCCCATCTCCCGTTCCGCCCCACCCGGCGACCGGCAAGCAGCACAGCCATATTCGTTACGACAAGAGTGCACGATGCAAGTATTGGAGGAAGAAGCAGCTCAACGCTGTTGGTCACTGAGGCACCAACTCGCCGGTGGATCGCCGACCATCTGAGCCGGCAGCCTACCCGCCCTGCCGCGCCACCGGACATGAAGGCCAACCTCGGGGTCGTCGCCTCGGATCCAAGTCCCTCCGCCCTAGATCGGGAGGAGCAGCGCCAGCCCTGCCACCGCCGTCGATAGGACGCCGGCCAACCGCCACACCGCCGTAGTTTAGATCTGGGTTGTCATGAACCAGATCGGCGCCGCCGCAGCCCAGATCGGAGTCACACTCTCGAGCCAGGGAGCCCCGCGTCACCCTTTGACCCGTGAGAAGGAGGAGTGCCTCCGACGCTGCCGGCGCACGCACAGGCTAAGCCCGGCGCCTACCACCGGCGGTGACAGAGGGGAGGGAGAGAAAGGAGCGGTGACCAGACGGAGGGGAGCACTAGGTAGATAATTTCTCTCCTCTTTCTCCCCCCGCTGGTCATGGCGCCGGCGAAAATCCACCTCCGACAGCCATAGAGAGCAGCAGCAGCACCGGGCATCAGGAGGGCTCGTGACCCTCCCCGTACCCGAGCTCGTAAAGTCCCCTCCTCCTTTCCTTTCTCCCCAATCCCTGCCTCTCCCTCTATTTGTATCCGCCTGATGAGAAGTTTGATGCTGCCACGGTGGTGGTGGTATGCAGGATTTGCTTATCAGAGCTTGAAGATGCTGGCCGTAACGCAGGCAGGAGGATGCCGCCGGGCGCCGGCCATCCTTTGCCTCGCCGACGTATTTGATCTGCGGAAGCTGTGAGCTCCCGGTAGTCGGTACTACTTACTGTTGCTACTGCTCCGCCACACCCCCCTCCTCTGCAATCCCTGCAATGTTACACAAAAAAATCTACGAGTAGTACAATGCTTAAAATTAGTTGACTGTGGATGGTGTTTAAGATTTTTTTGCTGTCGTTGTATAGTTTGTAGCTGCGTGCAGAATACAACCAAAATAAAGTTAGTGTACCGTCAGGTGTAGCACAAAGGGGAAAAAGGGAAGCAGAACCTGGGGCATCCGAGTCTAGAACTTGGCATTCAGTGAAATGAACCAAACTGACTGACATTGCACGAGCTGATAAGTGAGTGCTCACCATGTCAAGAGAGAAAAATACATTTTTTTCGATAAATAACACATCAGTTTTGTTTGTGGGAATCAAAATCCATCGACGGTTCAAATCAGAAATATAGATACGCACATCATCATCTAGATTCACCGGTGGTTAGACGTATCGCCCTTTGTATTATATTACATTCAGGCAAAACATACAACATGCACATAATTTGAGGAAGGGCGAAAAAGATACATTCAGAAAGGATGCATCCTTCTCTCATGCCACCGCAACAAGGGGACAAAGACATCTGAATTAGGAATAGTAGTAATAATACTTAGACATGTCCGCCACTCGTAAATCTTCTTAAAGTTCCACCAGCAAGAAGCTCGTAAACCTTCTTAAAGTTCCACCTGCAAGGAAAAAAAAACAGAAAATAACTTGAGTGCGCAAACTGTTTATCCTAAACCATCATTCCAAACAAGCAAGGCAGGGAAGGATGGAGAGCAAGTCACAGATAAGTTTAAAACAGAACTTTATTATGAGTATCTCGGTCCTTGTACTGAAAATATACGGGGACTGTAATATCTGACCGTAAACAGCAGTAAATATTAAAGAAGAACATGAGGGCATAGTAAGCTACAGTACCTTGCATCCTCTCCGCTCCAGCTCCTTCAGTGTGCTGTCATCTCCAGAAATCGGGGACTTACTCATTAGTTTCAAATTCTTGAGGGATGGAAGGTGCAGCAATCCGCTTGGGAACTTCCACATCTCCTTGCACAACCAAAGTGTCAGGTGGGAGAGCTTTGGCATTGTTCCTACCTCCATCCTCCACTCCTCGATGGAGAAAATATCAAGTTTTAACTCTTGTAGGCGAGGAAACCCTTGGGCAGAGAACGACATGGTTCGACCTTTATACCCTGACAACTCCAATACCACAAGACAGGGAAGCTTCTCCAGGATCGGCATCGGGTCTATTTCAATGACATCAGCTTCTAGATAGAGATGCCGAAGGCTCTGCGGGAAGTGATTACTCTCTGGAAGCTTATCAAGCACACCAAAACTGGCGAGATGAATATCAACCAGGTGAGGCATGTACGCAAATATATTCATTATCTTAGCATGCATGGGCTTCATTACCAAGAACAAGGTTGTTAGTTGTCTCATTTTTCTGAAAATTTTCACCATGTCATGATAGCGATATTTGGTACCAGCAGATGCACAAGTCAACCATAAGGTCTGGAGATCTTTGTGTCCCACACTCCTTGGTGAAGAAAATGCACTGCTCAGGTAAACATGCCTTAGAGTGGGAATATTCCAAAGAGAGTTTGGTACTGTTGAGTCCAAGTTTGTTTTCCTCAGGTCTATAATCTGCAAGTAAAGGAGTTCTTCAATTGAAGAAGGGAGTGTTACATTTCCACATCTTCTCAACCTAAGGCACCTTAGATGAATGCACCCACCAATGGCTGGAGAGAAACTCTCGAGGTCTGAGTTTTCAATGTGAAGAACTCTCAGGAATCTCAGCTTAGGTAGGAATATTGATGAAAGTTCAAAGCCAACCAGAGTTCGTAGATTAGGAGTTGTTGCCTGTGAAATCTGACCGCTGAAGTTTTGGAATGAAGCGCGATAGGATAGCGTTCTTTCGGATGACGATGTGCTATCCTAGCCTGCATTATAAAGTGCATCCACGTGTCAGCAAGAAACACCATACTAAGACATATATTGAAACCAAAAAAAGGGCTATATGAAAAGAGAGAGGAAGCCTGACATGCAGTTTTGTCAATCATGTCAAGAAAGCCGTCTTCTCTTGCTTCTTCTATGCACCAGTCACGCAAGATATCATGGATCCTTATTCTTTCAATCCATCCATGTGCTCTGCTTCTACTAACAACTTGGACCAAGCTTCTTTGAGCTAACTCAGTTACATACTTACGTGCTATTTCTTCCAGTGTATGTCTTGGTGTATGTGGAATGAAGCATTCTGCCATCCATAACTCAATAAGATCCGACACAGATATTTCATAATCCTCGGGGAAAGCACCAACATAGAGGAAACATGATCTTAAATAATGGTCTGGTAGGTCGTTGTAACTGCGAGCTAGTATGTCTCGCATCATCTGTCCGTCTTTGGTTGATGGCCAGCTCAAGAGTATATCAATCCATGTTTCCTTGTTCAGATTTTTTGATAGATAACCCCCAAAAACTGCAAGTGCAAGTGGTAATCCATTACATTTCTTTGCAAGCTTCTTTCCTAGTTCTTCAAACTCATCCACATCGCATACAGAACACCTGTTGTATGATGGTAAAGCTTTGCTACTAAAAAGTTCCCAGCTTTTCTCTTCGTTTAACTTCTTCAAATGATGAACATGAGTTGGCATTTGCACATGATTCGCAACATCTTGCTTTCGTGTGGTTAACAGTACTCGACTACCATTAGCTACATCTGGAAATGCTTTAACCATTTTGTTTATTTGCTCCCATGTATCTGTTTCCCAAACATCATCGAAAACTATTAAGAATCTTTTTTGCAACAGAAAATCATGTATCTCCTTTCCCACCTCACACTAACGGAGATTAAAACCAACTCTGGTCCCCATTATTTGTTCCACAACACTTGTTAGTAAATCAATGGCCTTGAACTTTTGAGACACAGTCACCCAAGCAACTGTGTCGAAGTGTTCTTTTACTCTTGATGATGTGTAGATTTTTCTGACGAGTGATGTTTTTCCCGCCCCACCCATGGCGACTATGGAGATAGCACTAAGAGTATTGTTCTCTTTGTCAACTAACCTGTCCGTTATTTCTTGGCACTCATCCTCAAAACCAACAATGACAACATCATCCTCAAAGTTTTGATCCATGAGATCATTGCCTCGTGGAAACTCATCCTCGGCACAGCACTTGCCTAGAACACCAGTATCCAAATCAATATTCAAACAGTTTGCACTGTCAAATATCTCACCGATCTTCCTTCTTATACGCTGGATTTCGACACCAACTTTATGAAGGGTAACCATGTCACTTGGCAAGCGAGCATACCTTGAAATGGCACCCAAGAATCCATTCTTCAGCCTGTTTCTCTTCTCCATGTAATCTGCAGCTTCAATGACATTCTCGGACTCATATGTCACGTCCCTGATCTGGCTGACCCAGGTAGCCACACACCCATCTCCTGATCTCCGTTTAGCATCAGCAGATCTAAGGTAGCACTTTAGCCGCTTCAATTCATCTTTCAAGAATCCTACTTCACCAGTGACACCACATAAAAGTGAGGTCTCCCAAACCGCAAGTTTGCTCACATTCCCGACCACGGCCTTAACAGCAGACCCAGCCATTGATTGCTCCTCCTTGTATCTGCTCCCTACATAGTTTGTTTAAAAATAACATATATTAGAAATTTCCCTGTCTGTTGTACTTTTTTTTTGGAGAGCCAATAGCTAGACTGATTATTTGGACAACCTCCGGTTAGTATGATGATGACTGCGCTTGAGCTTCCAATTCCACCAGTGAATTAGTCATAGGCTCATAGCAGATAGATCTGACGAGAGTGGGAGCTAAAAATGAGCTGAACACTTGTACCGAGGAGAATTGAAAAGGGGAGATACTCACCGATCGAGGGGATGCATGCCTTCTGCTTGATACTCGCTGTTTCGGTACTCTGCTCCCACAAATTCTTCAAGTCCTCAATGTCAGCGCGCGACTCGTCGCTGGGCTCTCTCCCACTCCAGTCATGTAAATCGTACTAGAGAGAGCATGTTGCTGGGTGGAGAGAAAAGTCTTGATATTTCGTGTCTGAGTTGACAAGTAATAGTGTGTTGATTGCAGAGCATTTCTTTATCAGGAAAGACCCGTGACTGTGGAGTGCGAAGGACGAACTGGTGGGGAAAGACCAGTTCTTTGGAAATATTGGTGGACGGTAAGCATCGGCCAGCAATGCTTGTTGAATCTGCATGGACTTCTTTGTCACCACGAAATTGCTGTACGGACGACAGTCGCCGGCCGAACTGTGGACGACGGGAGGAGTGGACGGTGATGCTCACTTTTGCTAATTGCATGGATGGCTTGATGCGCTGCATCGATTCCAAATCGTCCACAATGTGTCGGCTGTGTAGCAGCGTTGTTGTCACCATCGTGGTCGTCATAACACATTTTCCTGCTGCAGCAGTCATACTGGTGCCGACCACGTCTATTCGTCGCTGGTGCTGCGTTCAAATGTACCGGGAATATACGAGGATCAGTTTTATATCTGACCACCTGTTTTTCCTCTTTCACACGTGGATTTGACTCTAGGGACAACTGTAAAAATGTCCGAGGGGACCAAAAAAGGAAACAAACGTGTTACTGACTATCTGGCTTGTTCATCTCACTCTACCAGTCATTCATTTGCCCAGATGAGAGCTTTGTTGATGTTTATGCTATTCTTGATTTTCTTGATTTGCAGCAGAACTCTGAATTCATATCATATGCCATTTGTGCTAATTTAGACTCGCTGCATAACGGAAGACTTTGCATCAGACTAGCAATTGAAATGTTGCATCAGATCAGAGTAGCTTGCCGTGTATAATGTTGCTTGAATTGATCAGATTTAAGAAGGCATAGACACCAAGTCACCAACAACCAATCAGGGTAATATTCTGGCTAGCAGGTGGCAACTGTGACATTTTCTGCTGGTTTCCAGAAGCAGATGCTATGGAGCCCTAAAAATTTAAAATGCCATGGGTTGGCATATTCACAACATCTTTTTTCATGTGGTTAACAGTACTCTGTTACTGTTAGATGCATGTGGAAAGTCCTTGATAGTCCTATTTATCTGCTCCCGTGTGTATGTTTCCCATGCATCACTGAGAATTCATCTAAAACAACTCATATTTGTCTAAAAAAATAATCTAAAACAACTGATATGAAACTCATACTTTTTGGAAACCTTGCACACCACAAATGCAATCACAGAACTATGGTCTATTAAAACAAGCAAAAGCATTGGATATTTGATATATGTTGTTGAGATTTAATTTCTGGTGTCGAGAATTGCAAATCCATGATAGTTTCAAAGAAAATGTTATGTCACATAAAAGTACTCTGGGATAGAAATTCACAACTGGTTGGGTGGACCCTTCAAAAGGTACACTTTTCTTTCTAGCTAGATCTTTTTTCCAGACGATTTTTTTTATTTTTTGAGATAACTTACCACTGATCGGGACACCGAACACGGTAAGTCATTTGTCAAGTCTCATCGGTTGAAAAACAATTCTCATTGGTTGAGGAAATATCAAATTCGAAGTCTCCACACGCATAAGGAAGCTGAGTTAGAGCATCTACACTGTAGAGACACTAATTTAGACGCTTAAGGAAAGAGAGAAAAATTCCACAGCATAAAGTGTCGATGTAAGAGCCTATCCTGTAATTTTATTTTATTTTGGGGAGAGAAGAGCATATCCTCTAATACAATTAGCAATTGTGAGAGATAACCAAAAGCCCGCCTAGTCTGTTTTCCTCCAATAACACGGGCTCTAAAAACTATGGTCGTATAATTCAAAATTATATGAGCTGGCCCAAAAGTATGGTGATGCAACACCTATAGAAAGGAGCGTCTGTATATCGCTTAGAGCGGTCCTATAATACCTCGCCTGCAGCGCTCCATTAGATGGTTCAGAACCAGCGCCCGCCTAATGTCATCTAACACACATACGAACAATTTTGTTTTTTTAGATCGATTTTCCTTGCGGTTTTCCATATATTGTATGGTTTTTTCACCTGGTTTTTCTGGCGTTTCTTTTTTCAGTTTTTTCTTTTTCTTTTCTAAAAGCATTCATTACATATTTAAAACATCTTGTAGCAGTGTAAAAACAATGTTAAACGTGTATATAAAAATGTGATGTATAAGGAAAATGTACAGCATCTATGAAAAAGTATACATGGAAAAATATTTGAAAAATGTTAAATATATATTTAGAAAAATGCAAACATGTATAAAAAACGTTCTTGATGTATAAGAAAATGTACGATGTGTAGAAAAAAAGTAGACATCGTTATTTTTGAAAAATGTAATCATGTATTTGAAAATTGTTAAACATGTATTAAACAATGTCATGATGTATACAAAAATGTACAATGTGTATGAAAAAAAGTAGACCTAAAAACATATAATTGAAAAAAAGTTAGACGTGTATAAAAAATGGTCCTTATGAATACGAAAAATGTATATTATGTGTGAAAGAATGTAGACATAAAAACATATATTTTTAAAATATCAATCATGTACTTTATTTGCATGGCATATTAATCATGTACTTGAAAAATTGTGAACGTGTCTACAAACAATGTTTCAGATATATATGAAAAATGTACAACATGTAGAAAAAAGTAGACATCAAACCATATATTTGAAAAAAATGTTAAACATATGTGCTATACAAGTATAAGAAAATGTTCCTGATGTATACAAAATGCACAGTATGTATGAAAAAAGTACACCTGTGTTGAGAAAAAAAAAGTAAAAAAGAAAAACAAAGAAAACTGATGAAAATGAAAGAAAGGAACAAAGAAAACCGAAGAAAATAAAAAAGAGGGAACCAAGGAAACCATACAAGAAAACCGATGCAAAACAGTGAAAAGCCGATAAAAACCGCAATAAAAATCATGCACTGCTACAGTATTGTGCAGGCCCAATAGTGTCGCGCCGTAGGTGAGATGTATTACGTCTCGGTATGGGCGAGACATAGCGCTTGCGCCTATTAAAGGCTATGGATGAAAATATGAACTGTCATCTTGTATATGGTGTCTATCTCTCCATGCATCATCATGATGGCTTCAAAGTTCTGAAATCTGAACTTGAAACTTCGTCATCCTTGCCTGCACGCTCGCCTTTGTCTTCATGCTCCAATGCTCCTCCTCTTGTCCATCATGCCCTTCATCCCTCAGCGATACAAACATATCTTGTTTACGCAACAACATATTCTTATGAACATTAGAAGTTGTTTCTAGAAATGAAATTAATTACCTAATAATTTAATTGGCGTGCACGAGTTCTAGTGATTGGTCTTTTTTTTTTCTAGAATTTGAACATGTGTAGCAACTGGAGTTGGGGCTGTAACAGCCGTATGAATGTCCCAATCATGCCTCCACATTACATAGTGTGGGTCATTGCAGTAGCAGGTGCTCCAGGGTCTCACCTACTCCCCATATACGCGACGTGGTGAGTGGATGTTTGGATAATGTGTTTGTGGTGAAGCAAGGACCTACATGGAAGGTGATGTGAATACCAGAGCCAGAAGAATTTCTTACAAATGAACAGTACCGTACAATCGCCAGATGGATGCCTTATTTGGAAAAATAATCCTATGCGACCCGGGTCATACGAAGTCGATGGTGAGACCTCCTCTCGTGTGCGACGCGTGGCGACACCAATCTCAAAACAGCAACCTTCTCTTTACAAAAAAGGGTTTTCCTCTGCTTTATATATAAAGCAATATCACAGTACATTCGAGAGAACGATACAAACACACACCAACCAACACCGCACACAACACACACCCAGGGCGAGATACAAGGGTGTCGGGCACCAACACACCGCTCCCACGACTACAAAGCACACAAAGGATAAGTAAAGGAGCACCGCCTTGAGCCGACGGAGATCACCGAGAGCGATACCTAGGAGAGGTGAGAGGCCAACGGCGGAGCGAGAACTCCAAAACGATGCCTTCAAGAAGGGCACGACCATAGCCGCCACCGTCCGATCACGCAGATCAAATTTTCACCCGGAGTAATCGTAAGGGAGTGGGAGCACCACGACGGAGCCTGCAAGGAGGAAACGACGTCCACGGACGCCGCCACCGTCGGTCGGGATTAGGCAGGTGATGTACCCCGGTGCACCGATCCCTCCAACGCATCCCAGCTCCGCCAACCTTCCGCAACCATGCCACCCGGGCGGCCATGACTGCCCGCCCGCACCCGAGCCGCGCAATCTGCCCAAGATCAGCATGCCTCCCACCACCAGGGTCGCCGCCCTGCATCCAGACAGCCCCGAGAACATCAAAGGAGCAAGCTTTGGACAACACAAACCCCAACCACCGCCGGAAGCAACAAACCATCCCGCCTCAGGCAACGCCGAGTCAGCGACCAACAAGCACCGGGGTGAGGAAGCGGGAAGGGAGGAGCGGCACACACTTGTGCCGAAGACGGGGGCACCACTTCAAGCCCCAATCCCTCCTACTGGCCTTCCCACCCGAAGCACCCAGCTTCGCCTCACCCCTGCCCCTGGCACAGACCGGCGAGAGGCCACCGACGGCTGCCCATCCGACGAAGATAGGGGAAAGGATCGCCGCCACTGCAGCCAAGGAAGGGCTCACGGACTGTCCGCCCGCGCCACACGCCGTCACCCTGTCCGGGACAAAGGCCCGGCCGGACCTCAGGACGCGTACGCACCGCCACCACCGCAACCACGCCACCAGCATTGCCACCCCTAAGCACGGCAACGCCAGCCGCCCGCGGCCCAAGCCACACACGGCCCGCGCCATCACAGGGCAAGCAACCGAGCCGCCACCCGCCCGCCTAGATGCGCACCATTCACCGCCGCCGCCACGCCTCCTGCTCCACCAGCCGTGGCCATGGCAGAACCAGACGCCCGTGGCCCAGGCAGCCCGCAGCCCCCAGCGCACGACGGGCCGCCGGAGCCAAATCAGCTAGATCTGCCCGGGGCCGTCTTGCGCGTCACCACCAGAGGAAGAACACCGCAGCCGCCGCACGCCGAGAGGACCCCAGGTCGCTGCTGCACCGCCGCCAAGCAGGGCCGCCGCGCCGCCGGGCCCCGCACAGCCCAACGCCCTCCCGCGGCTGCGTCGTCCCGCGCCAGCAGCTGACCGCGAGGAAGGTGGTGAGATCCCCTCTGCCACCCACGCTGGCCGGGCTTTGCCCGGCGGCGCCTCGCGGCGGCGGCGGGAGGGGGAGAGGCCGACGGGGGGGGGGGGGGGGGGGGGGGGGGGGCGGGGGGGGGGGGGGGGGGGACGAGTGGCGGCGCGCTAGGGTTCCCCCGAGGATGCCTGCGGGAGCGGCTCGAGGAGGGGGGGGGTTCAGCAGCCTTCTCTTTCCTCACTTACCCGTTTGCAAATCAGTTTCAATCTCCAGAACCCTCCCAAATTCTAGCAGCCGTTGTGATACTCCCGGCTACGCGTCACGTCGCTGCCAGTGAGCTCGTAGACACCAAGCACAACACTCAGCCCGGCGCGTTTCCTCCCGTCGGTGACCAACTCACGGCACTGCCCCAGCTACTTCTGTGTTGTAACCAACAGATGAGAGCTCGTGTTGCAACCAACATACATGCTCTGTACTTGGAGTTATACTTCTGTCAAGATGCAACAAGCAGGTCAATGGGAAGTAGCCATGGACGGAGGGCCGGTGGTTAGGAACACAGCGAGCACCGGTGGCTGCGGGGCGCCGAGGAGCCTGGTCATGGACGATGGGGAGAGCAGCGGGGACAGAGCTCCGGTGCTTCCGCGACAAAATGAGCTTCCGTCAGCGCCGACAAGCTTTCGACGGGGAGAGCGGCGGCAAGGAACGAGCATGAACGCCGAAGAGGAAAGGGGATTGAGATTTGGTAAATGGGGACTAGAGCTTTGAGATTAATTGGCTGGTTGCATTGAGATTCGTGTTTGCCAAGTGTCCATCGGTGAACAGGGTCTCACGATAGAAGTGTACGACCCGGGTCGCATAGGATTATTTTCCCTTATTTGGAAGACAGGATCGGCCGTAATTTGGTCCCGATCCATGTAGATTGGCCCAGTTGGAAACCATTCCCGGGAAATGCTTTAACGAGCGTTTGGTTTGGGTTAGGGGAGATAAAATCTCCGAAATTGCTCCACTTACAGACGAGTGTCATGGAAGCTGCCCTACGGATTGATGTGGCGGCCTCTAATCCATCCCTGCCGTCTGAATTTCAGGAATGTGGCCCTCCTTTCCCCGATCTAGTTAGGCCACGTCTGTCCGTAACCTTTATTTCCGTCAAAACCTGCGCGTAAGTGTAGCATCGCTCTAAAATCTCAGCCCAAACAACGCCGATCCACCCCAATCTACGGGGGCAAAAGAATTGTCATGTGGAAGTAGCATCTGTTGATTTTTTTTTGTTACCTTCTTAATGGTTGAGTTATCAAACCCTGTAGCTATTACATCATCTAATACAAGGAGGGATTAAGTGGTGGATGGGATTCAATCTAGACTCTTGGAGTTTGCGGCCCTGCGCGGTCGCATATCCTGCACAGGTCCAAGGACGGCCTTGTTTCACACTAAACATGTGAAACTGCTATTTTGCGGAAAAAATATGTGAAATTTCACTCAAATAGAAAAACTAGACATGTCAAACCGCCTCTCAAACCCTATGCTCCAAACTCTCACACTAGGTCAAATGACGAGTTATTTACGCAAAACCACCATACTTGGGGCTAGGGTAACTAATTGGTACCACATTTGTGCCAGGGCACAAAAAACCACCAACTCTGTACCTAATTGGTAACCCGGAGCATTGATTGTCCGATTTGCTCGCGTAAACAGGAAAACTGATTGTTTGGCCCCACCTGTCGGGCTGACTTGGCGTACCTACATGGACAATATGCTGATGTGGACTAGGGTCCCACCTGTCAGCTTCCCGTCATTTTCCCCCTATTTTCTTCTTCTTCCTCCTCGTCTCTTTCTCTCCCGACGGTAGGAATTCCGGCGGTCTCGACCGCTGCTGCCTCCCAAGTCGACCCACATCCCCCATCCTTCCTCTGCAACACGGCTTCACTAGTGTATGCCATCTCGCCGGCTCCACGACCGCTTGACATCCCGGCGTTGTCCGCACTAGCAAGGCTGCGTGGCGGCGAGCGGCGGCGCACCAGAGAGCCGGTCATGAGAGCCACGGGCAAGTGGTTGTTGCCTCTCTAGCCATGGGAGCAGCAGACGCGTAGGAATCCGGGCCCGCTGATCTTCGCGAGCCGAGCGGCGGCGCATCTTCCGCAGGTCTCCGGCCGCGCTGACAAGCGGGTGAAATTGGGCGGGGCGGACAAGGCCTTTAGCCATGGGAGTGCACTGGCCCTTGATTTGGATGTCTAACCATGATTACGATGGTTAGCGAGCGTCAATTTGGACGGCCAACGTGAGTTTTCTGTGTGATTGTGTGTGCGCGTGCTCTAGCTCGATGTGTGTGTGCGTGTTTGGTGTTTGTGAGCATGTCTGCTCCTTGCTGCCAGACCTCTGACAGCCTGCAGTTGTCGTGTTGGTGGCGTAGCTCGTTGCGCTGGACATGGCGGCTCGCCGGGCTGTGCGACGCGACGGCTCCCATGGCTCCTCGCGCTGGGCATGGCGACCGGTTCGGCTGTCGAAGCGACGGCTCCCGCGGCTCCCATGGAGGCAAAACACACACAGGCAGCTCCGAGCGTCTCCTCTCTATAGTGGCCTTCACGGTGATCACCGGAGGCACGACGCAGCAAACATACTTCGGCCGCCCAGAACCTGCTCGACGGAATGCCCCTTAGAAAGAGATGTGAAGAAGATGGCGTTACAGTCATTGACAGGTAGGACCCACGTTTTTTTGGCCACGTCAGCTGGTCAAAGTTTTTGGTCTTCGCCACATCAGCCCGACAGGTGGGGCCAAACTGTCAGTTTTCCTGTTTTCACGAGCAAATCGGACAATCAGTGCTCCGCGTTACCGATTAGGCACAAAGTTGGTGGTTTTTTGTGCCCTGACACAAATATGGTGCCAAGTAGTTACCCTAGTCCCAAGTGTGGTGGTTTTGCGTAAATAACTCTCAAATGACACACAAATGTTGGGCGAGATGGCGCATCACACTTTGTGCTTGGGAGAAGAAAATACTCCCTCATTCCCCTTTATAGTGCGTCTTGTTTGTCAAGGCCGGGCCGGTAAAATCCAAGGCCATGTGTGAAACTAAAAAAATGAGACCCTATCTCATTAGAAAAATAAACTAATAAGCAATTAAAATGTATATGATATAAATATTTTACAAGGCCCTGTGCGAAACTAAAAGATGAGACCCTATCTCACTAGAAAAATGAACCAACAAGTAATTAAAATGTATATGGTATAATATCTTACATAACACTTGGATACATAAAAAATTCATACCCTAGTTTCGTGTCCTGTCCGATTGAACTGCTATACTATGATCTTTAATCAAAGAGGCAAGAACCGATCTCTAACAAGGTAACGATCCCTACCAAAAGTGAATTAGAATTTAGGAATTAGGAGTAGGGCTATACGAGCCGAAATTAATTAGGAGGACAAGCCAGAGGTAGCCGACTACCTGTTTTGGCGAGAGGAACATGTTGGTCAGACGAAGTTAATCAGAAGCGGCATGCTTGTTGCCCCGCATGTTACTGTGTCGCCAGTCGCCAGCTCTGGACGTGCCGTCTTGCCTGCCTCTGGAAGCGATCGATATCTCGTTTCGACGCGGCCACATGGTTTTTGATCGAGGCGTCCACACGGTTGCCAGAAAGCCAGCGATCGTCAAATGTCCAACGCATCGAGCAGGCGGCCTAGGAAGCTAGGACACTCGACTCAGCGCCCAGGAGGACATGCATGACCCAGCGCCTAGAAATATACATAGGTCTATATAAAAATTTGGGACCCCAAAATTTACGGGCCCTACGCGGGCCGCACACTCTGCACATCTATAGACCCCAACCTGTGTTTGTAGCCCCTATACCAAGACATGACAATTGCCCCTTGCCTGTGCATGCATGGCTATCGGCCCTTATGCGCACTACATTCACGCACTATAATATGGAACTAGATCATTGATGGCGCGCGTTGCTGCGCCCGTCTATCTTAAATTTATGATAAATAAACTCGAATGAGTTATTTCACGAAAGTATTTCATTTTCTTTTGAAACAAGACACCCAATACAGTAGTAAATAATATGGTATTATATCTGTTCGGGTGGGAAAAAGGATCATCATGCTGCTACTACGAGTACAACCTTCAACTCATCAGCATAGCTGGTACTGAAAATGTTCATAATCATCATCTAGCGCACAATGCTGTAAAAAGATCATCTACAAATACACAATGATAAAAGGAAAAGCTAAATACTACAGAGAAGTTGTGTAAGCTTTTCTTATCTTCTTTGTAAGGCGTTTCAGTACAGACTCCCGAGAACCATGGACTGTCGGTGAAGAACTAAAGAAAGATATTTTTTTTCACCTTTGACAGGTGATGTGAGTATTAAAACGACAGGAAACTGGTTACACATGCATGTACTAAATAAATACGCTTGTTTGTATCAAAATTTCCTACTCCGTAAATAATATCAAACATGGAAGAATCACCTAAGGGTTTTGGATCACTGAGGCCATTAAAGTCAAATCAGAAATAGCCAGCAAGATAGAGGGCGATAGTCATAGCACTGATTAAGATGGATTGTCATAAGATATCTTTGGTGTAACTTAGTTCATTCAGACAAATATGGGAAGACGTCTCATGCGGTAAGAAGATGAAGCACAGATCTAGAGACAATATCTGAAACAATTGATAGCATGATAGGCAAAATGCAGTCCGATCCTAAGAAGCAATTGCACTGGGTCAGCGACATAGGATTAATGGATGACTCGAAAATCAAAAGTAGCAAGTCAAATGTTGCCGGTGTTATACTAATTGACTATTGGACTGAATGTATTTATGTCTGTTCCAAATTAACTTCAAGCTTGTTTCCTTGCATATAACAATTTCTCACTGAAGTAGATAATGCAAGAAGCATCGTAGGATTAAAAGATAGCCAGCAATGGAGTTGACCATTCAAGCAACCTGTATCATCATAGGTTTCTGAAGCTCTAGAGACAACACATGTATGGGCAGTATGGCAATCTACTACAACTAAGCAACATAATTACGAGTTCAACCATCGCAACAAAAAAAAGATATGAACAGACGAGGGTACTGTACTACACTCACCTGATTAGCTGGACAAATTCGACATTCATTTTACAGCACCATATCTTGCAGGATGTTGGCCCCTCCTGACCAATTAACCCATGTGATGGTCTTATTAAAACCGTCTAAAAGGGAAATCAAGGTGGCAAATGCGAACACTGGAATCTGCAGCAACATTGCCATAGGCCAATATGCTTACGCTATTTGTCCAAGTAATAAATCATACGAGTCTAGATAAACAAATTTATGTTGTACTTTCAGGAACCATAGTTACATGGCAAATTTCATGTAGGAAGAGCCAAAGATCTCATAAAATACTTTGTGTTCTTGTTCTAGAGGAAAGGAAAGCAATGATAGAATGCTATGAAACAGAGACTTCCTATAGTTCCACCAAAAAAAGACTTGCTACAGTCATCTGGATAAGTATGTAGTAACCAAAGGGTGGCCAATATCAAAATGCAAGTTAAGTATTTGTGCACAAAGAGGGAAATCACACACACTATCAATTCTATTATTGATAGCAACGAATATTGAGCAGTATATATAGCACAAAGAGGGAGTATGTTTTAATTTTTCTAAACCAAAGAGCAATATATAATCAATCAATGATTTACTTGGGGACTACAGAAATTTCCAACTTCTTTGCGCTGTAAATGGGAGAAAGAAAATAGGCGTTAATTCATACATCTGAAAACAATGGTGGTATGACAGATCAAAAACTGCAGTTTACATAAATGCTGCAAACTTCAGTAAATATTCATTTTGACTCGATTGTTGCAGGCATATTCCAGAGTCCAGACCACAAAGTGTTGTTATGCAGCCAGAAAGAAAGCACATTGTTGGTAATGTATAAAAGGCAACGCAAAATACTGCGAAAGCAGGACCTTGGACTTTAAGGTTGGAATCGAAGGTCAAGTGAATGTCACTGGGCACTGTTGTTGTGTTAGCCGATGCATAAAGGTCCTTGCCCCATTCTAGTTCCCTCAATTCTGCCTGTCAGGTGAAATATTTTGGACTGCACTAAAGGATAGTGCACAACAAAGAGAAACCATGATTCAGCCTTCTCCATGGTGAAAATTTACCTCGCTGGCCTATCTAAAATGTAGAAACTGATATTTATACATGCTCGACGACGACGCAAGAGGAGATCCCTCACGCCACCAAGACAGACGAGGAGTGCTCGTCACAGTTTCCTCGTGCAACCATGGGATGAGAAGGGTTTCGCCGTTGTGAAGTCAAGAGAAGTGTGAACCACGGGACAAGGAGGAGAGAAGATGATGGACGAACGCAGCAAGGAGGATGGGAGGCGACGCGGACAAACTTGGAAAGGGACCAGGAGAGGGAAGGAGGAGGCGGCGGGGTGGCTGCAGCTGTCGACGACGCATGAGGAGAGGAGTGGCGGCGGCAAACAAAACCCTAATCGCGAGATCATGGGCGTGCCGAGGTTGAAGAAGCAGAAGAGGTGAATCAGGTTGTTGCTGAACCGTCGTTGTGTCTGTACTTCGCCCTACGCTGGATTAAAGCCCATTAGGCCCAGTTTCGCGGCCCTGTGGATTAGCGCTCGGTGGTTTGGTTCACAGCGAATCGGACGGTTGAAACATCCAAAAATAACGATCCAACAACTGCAAACACTGATAGCCTGGGAGGGCTGGTAAGATGCTCGGTTATAATATATCTAAATAGAGGGAGTAAGAAATTATCATCCATACATATATTAAATAATACTATAGAATTCAGCAAAATACTACGACAATATCGATTAACTATTCTCAAAATGCTTAGATATGTTTCCAAAAATATATAATAAAATCATTTAACTATTTTCAAAATATTTTACAAGGGCACTGAGCGGTAAATATACAACAACTACAGATGCGTAATTTCCAACAAACATTTGATATTCTCCTCAGTCGATCCGACGTAAAACCCGTGCAAGGTTTTATAATTTTTTTTGAACAGACCCTTGCATATTGTTGCACAAGATGAACATATTGTTACAATACAGCAAACATTTTCTTAGATCTATTCAACCGAGATTTAGTTATTTCTGGGTCCACACAATAGTACTATATACTTTCACACTAACTGAACTAATCAACACAAAAAGTGGACATTTTTACATACGTATAAACAAATTTATAAAATCAACTAAGGATTTGTTAATTCTCAGATGGAAAGAGTATTTCGGTTGCGGTATGCTGCGCGGAGCTATTTAGGGCATCTTCAACGCTAGGCGCTAAGGGTGGACGCTAGGAATAATTTCCAGTCCGATCGTCAGTTACGTCCTCGATTCCTGGCGCCCGGAGCCGCAGCGACGCAAAGAAAGGCAGCGAGCGCTTGCCTCTTTTTAGCCCACGAGATGAGGCACGAGCGTTGTTTTTCACACGTATTTAGCGCCCATGGTTAGCTCCAGCGTTGGAGCAGATAACGCTTGGGGATTTTTAAACCTTTTGCTATTTATTGTTTTCTGTTTAAGCACCTAGATAAGCGTCTACCATTGTACATGCTCTTACCACTCCAGCATGACGCCAACTAACGTTCCACGAGTATTGCCGTCCGATAAGTACAATGGCCGGTGATCCAATATGTAGGTCACCTACCCAGTTGATCCCATGTCAGACGTGGTTCACTTGTGTCACTTGTACATTTCCAAGCAACTCTCATCTTCCCCACCAAACCCTAGCCCCTTTAAAACCCCCATCTCCTTTCCTCTAACCCCACTGCACTAGCTAGCCAGTACCATCTCATTGTGCCACTCCACACTCCACAGACAGCAACTCCATCATTTTCTCCCAAGAAATGGCAGCTTCAGCTCTCCACTCCACTGGCACTGCGGCCATGTCTCTCTCCCTCTTCCTGCTCGCGGCCATCGCCGCCTCATCATTCTCTCCGGCCAACGCACAGGCGTCGTCGTCATGCGCGAGCCACACCTTCTCGAGCAACCAGCTCTACGCGTCGTGCACCGCCCTGCCGCGCCTCGGCACCACGCTGCACTACAACTACACGGCCGAGGGCAACTCGGTCGCCGTGGCGTTCCGCGCGCCGCAGACGAGCAAGGCCGGCGGGTGGGTGGCGTGGGGGCTCAACCCCAACGGCACGGGCATGGTGGGCACGCAGGCCGTGGTGGCGTTCCGGCACTCCAACGGCAGCCTCGTCGCGTACCCGACGATGCTGGACAGCTACGCGCCGTCCATGGCGCCCGCGGACGGCGCCGAGCTGGCGTTCCCCGTGTCGGACGTGGCGGCCGAGTACGCCAAGAACGGCAAGGAGATGGTCGTGTACGCGACGGTCGCGCTGCCCGGGAAGGGGAGCAAGTTCACCCACGTCTGGCAGCAGGGGGGCTCCGTGGTGGACGACGTGCCGGCGGCGCACCCCACCACCGGGGATAACGTGCTCTCCACGGGCACCATCGATTTCAGCAAGTGAAAGTAACATATACGGAGTACGTTCCTAGGTATGCTTATTTCGTACTATACGCGTGTCGTCTGTTCCGTATGTATGTGCCCGCGAGCCATCTCGCTCCCTATATATGTCGATATATGAATATGAATGCTTGTAATCAGCGCTCGGCGCAGAGTTATGAATACGTACTGTCTGTAATTTGTGGTCGCGGCATACCCCAGATTTAGAGAACGCAAATTATAGCGGGTGGAAAGAAGACGATGCGGATTCAGATGCCTGCGGGGCTGTGCCTGAGTTCGCCGAATCGGAATCCAAACCGTCTCACGCTAGAATTCCAAAATCCCGGTCCATATATATAACCCACCAGAACCTACCTCAGGCATGTTTGAGCGCCGATCGTCCGTAGCTCGTCTTTGCGCCTCAAAGCCTTTATAAATAAGGCACATCAATTCAACCATGGCGATCAAACGATCTGCCGACGATGTCCCGGCATCTCCTCCTCGGCCGCGGACGGCAAAGCGGATTCTCACCACCGAGTCGCCGCGGCCGCCTTACCTCCCTTCCGATGTCATCTTCGGCATCTTGTCATGGCTGCCGTCCAGGTCCGAAAATATTGCTTGGGACCATGATCCACCCGAACCCATGCTCAGAACCGTTCATCTCAGGACACCGCGTATGGAGATATGTGCATGGTGAGTAAACTATTGCATGGCAGGAACAATTTAGTTTGATGGCGGGAACAATTTAGGGCATCTCCAACAGATTGTATGTTAGCTTGTTGATAAAATATGTCATGTCATCAACCAACACCTTAACATACAACAACTCCAATGGGTTATATGTAGTTTGCCCAATAGGATGTGAGATAATAAATAAGGTGCTCTCTCATTCTACATTGGAGTTTGTGCAAAGGGTGTTGGTTCATGTACATACAACCTTTCTCTCTTCCCTCATTTATTATATGACACATCATTAAAAATCCTATGTGGCAAAATCTACCAACAACTATCTTACAACCATTGAAGATGCCCTTAGAGGGTTAGAAGCCATGCATGTGCTAAATATGATCATATTTGATGCTATACCATAGCTAATAAAATAGTCATGTTGCATTGGGCAATGAAATGTTGTCTCCTATGCACACTGTTCACTATTGTTTATTGCCTCGTTATGCTCGTCGAGCTCTGTCCCCAACACATGCATGAAGTAGACTGGCAAGGAATGCTATGCAATTGAAACTTGAAAATACGCTCAAGATAATTCGTGCATAGATAATTTTTCATAGATATTTCCGCAACACTCTTTTAACTTCAATTTTGTATCCCATGAAACCTACAATCTTCTTGTGCATGATTGATGACCTGCTGTTCAGACATATAGCAAAGCCAATAGAGCTGTTTTACGGTGATTGGGTTAGTACTCGGAGTATTTAGCAGTACTTACATGTCTGATCACGTCTGATTTTTATTAGCCGTCAGATCTTGCGGGGAATTTTAATTGATTAAATTTAATATGTTAATTGCGATAAGGGCATAATGGTCCAGGGGGAAATATCTTTTCTTGAACCGATCACCTGAGGACCAGATCCATGTCTACTCGATCCAGTTCAGAATCCTCCTCCGATCTATTCGTCGCCGCTCGCCGCTCCTGACCTTCTCCGTCCTCGACCTGCCCGGCGAGAGGAATAAATTCATCGTCCTCGTCCTCCACCCAACCAACCCCAGCCCCCCATGCCATCACCGAAGAAGAAGAAGGCCGGATCTGCGCCGGCTGAATCGGCGGCGACCGCGGCGGGCGATCCCATCTCTTCGCGCATACCATCCTTAAGGTATGAATTCGGCTTGGCGTTCTGCTCGTTCTCTTGGCCGTTGCGCCCCTCCACCGTGCATGTAGTACAACCTCAACCCCACAAGATCCGGGTATGGACTAGAACAACGAATGGAAAGCTTCATCATGGCATAGTTTCTCTTGAGCTAATCGCATCATGTTTGTTTAAGTAAGATGTTGAGGGCATTGCTTACTTCCTTTGGTACCGCAGAAAAAAGTGACTTACTTGACGTTTGAGATGATATATACTAAAGAAAGATGAGATACTGGTTCCATAGTTCACTTAATTTAGTTTATTAAAGTCATCATCACTTTAGGTTTGCATAGTGCATGAAATATAGTTTAAAGGAAGATGAGATACTACTTGTTGGACGTTGATGATTGGTTTCCCTCACATGTCAAACGAGCAAAGTCTTTTTCATGCACTTGTCTTTGCCTATGAGCTATTTTACACCTGCAACATTGATAAACAGAAAGATGTTGATGATTGGTTTCCCTCACATGTCATATGCAGGAAGACATGGCGTATGCAAGTGATGAGAGTATGTTCGAGTATGTAAAAGTTGTCAGCAAGATGTTTGATAGTGAGGCTGAAGGCTATGAATTCTACAACAAATATGCTCTTGAAAAAGGTTTTAGTGTGAGGAAAAGCTACGTTGAGTGGGATGGATCCAACAAGTACATAATTTTAAGGAAAATTGTGTGTAGTCGTCAAGGGTTTCGCGAAGAGAAGCACATAAAAGAAAGATGGAAGATAGAAAGAGGAGGCCACAAAGTTTAACTCGTGTTGGGTGTAATGCTAAATTGGTCATTACGAGACAGGAGGAAACCGGTCGGTGGTTTGTCAAGGATTTCATCGATGAGCACAGCCATCCTCTAGCCCCACGGGATCTTTCTTGTCTACTGCGTTCGCACAGACAAATTAGCGATGAGCAGAAAGCGGACATTGCGGACATGGAAAAATGTGGGATCCGAAAATACCGTATTATGGATATTTTGTGCTTTCAATACGGTGGATTTGATAAGGTTGGATGCATAAAGAGGGACGTTTATAATTTCTGCCATGCTAATAAGCAGGAGACAATCAGTGCCGGTGATGCTAATACGGTGATCATGCACATGATGGTGAGGCGAGAGCGAGATGTGGATTTTTTTTCTTCAAGTACTTGGTAGACGAGCATGGCCATCTGAAGGGACTGTTCTGGGATGATAGTCAGTCGCGACTTGACTACGAGGCTTTCGGAGACGTCATTGTTTTCAATAGCACATACAGAACCAACAAATACAATATGCCATTCGTGCCGTTTGTCGGGTTGAATCACCACCGCAGCACTGTTATTTTTGGCTGTGGTATAATTTCTCATGAAACAAGCCAGGCATACGAGTGGATGTTGCGGACCTTTTCTGATTGCATGGCACATAAACATCCGATATCTGTGATCACAGATGGGGACCTTGCAATGCAGAGAGCAATAAGGGTGGTCTGGCCAGACTCAAACCATAGACTATGTATATGGCACATTCAGCAGAACATTGTACGCCATCTGCATGATGACGACATAAAGGAGGAATTCAGATCTTTCATTTATGATACTTCTTCCATTGAAGAGCATGAGATAAAATGGATACAATTCTTACAACGGAATAAAGAAACCAGTGAGGAGTCTTGGCTGCATCAGATGAGAAAGTTGTGGTGTGCTCCATATCTTGAGGGGCGTTGTTTCCTAGGATTGAGCAGCAATCAGAGGAGTGAGAGCTTGAACTCTGTGCTACATACGCATCTTGAGGGTAAGATGTCGTTGTTTGAAATGCTAGAGCACTATGAGCGTTGCCTTGCGTCGCGGCGGATTAACGAAGCTCTCCATGACGTCGAAGCCTTGGAGTCCGTTCCATTTACAGAGGAAAATGCTTCGCCGCTTGAGAAACACGCCGCAACAGTTTTCACACCTAGTGTCTTTAAGATGGTCTTATGGAGCATAGATGCTGTCAGCAAATGTCAGATCAGAGAGATACTAGATGGATCAGAAGATTCCACTTATGTTGTGTCCAAGCAGGAAAGAATGGATAAAAAGTTTGGAGTGCGCATTGAAGAGCAAGGAGGTCTTTTGCACAGGGTGAGTTGTTCTTGCGTAAGCTGGAATGCGCAGGCACACCATGTTCCCACATTTTTTACATATGGGGGATTTTAAAACAAACAATTCTGCCAGGTTGTTGCATTCCCACTAGGTGGACTATGAATGCAAAATGTGCATACACACCTACCAGAAAAAACCAGATGTATGACTATTCGATAAGCCTGCAGAGGTACCGCGAGTTGCGGAATTGTAGTCACGCCGCAAGTTTCAAGGCATGCCACTCTGATGAGGACTATCACCGTTTAAAGATGCTTTTGCAAGCACAACATCATGGCAAGCAATCAAGTTTTGAACAAGCTGACAGCAAGGAGTCAACTAATGCTCAGCATAACAACATTAGGTTTGGCCCGTTGATGCCGCACTCGGAGAAAGTTGATAAGGTTCTGGATCCCGTGCATGTGCCAGGACGAGGTGCACCGAAGAAAAGGCTGCAGGCAAAGACAAAGAAGTCAAGATCATAGAATATCTGTGGCTATTGCAAGAAACCAGGTCACAGTCGACGTAAATGCGCTAAATTGCTAGAGGTACGAAATATGTTCATATTTATTTTTTGCATGTGTTTTACACATAATTGATGTCCATGTGATTTATTGTATTCTTCTGTGTAGGATCTCGAGGCTGAACTGTGATATCTACATACAGCATGAATCGATGATGAGCCAGAGAACGTCGTGTGCCATTCAGCTTTGTGTGACGTGGTCTTTACATTCTATTTCACCGTGACAGTAATTTAGTGAAGTGCGGTTGTACTGCCATGTTACAGTATTAGTTCGACATCTTTCGTTTCCATTTTTTGTGTGTATCATTTGATGTCCAACTTTAAGAATGATGATGTATTTCGAACAGGAATAAGGGCTAGCATGGAGCACTTGTTATTGTCGAGTAGAATAATTATTGTGATGTATTTCTGCACGCACACATGGCTGCCAGACGGATCTCCCGCGCGATCCCACGGTCTGCATGGCTGGCTCGGTGCGTGTCCATCGTTTAGGCGAGACTACCGACGCCATGCATGCATGGCAGGCCGTTTTCCTACGTCGACCCAAACACCGGCCCATCCGAGGTTGCAGCTCCGGACGGCCCACGTCGCGTACGATCTCGCACGTTGTTCTCGTCTAACTAAAAATAGTCCCACCTCGCCCCTCGAGCAGCTCCTTTACCTGCTTAAATACCTTCATCGAGGTGATTTTAGCAAGCGTTGGTCCTCATTGTAGGATGAATATGATTCTTCACTCTTACTATGGTTGTCATGCATATTCTTCATTTACAGAGCAATAATGACTGACGTATTTTTTAAATAAGCGGGGCCCACTGGGGTGTGCTTGGAAATCTTTGAGAAACCTCCATGCACGTTCATCTTCGCTGCATGCAAATCGGGCGGCAGCCGCTGTGCCAGTAGCTGTCAAGGCCTTGATGAATCACTATTCACATGCAGGTCCCCGACTCTTGCATGCAGGTCCCAAATTATCTTGTACATGGTGACCCACATGTGCCAAACATGTCCATGAAAGAAAATTTTGAAAAAAAATTATTTTACAATGCCCCCTTGAGGCATAGACCGATGTTTTCAGCAGTCAGTCTAGAGGGCATTATAAATTCAAAAAAATACAAAAACTTGGAAACCTAGTTTTGTTTGTGGAAGAGATCATGTGTGCCAAAATTGAGGTGATTTGGAGGTGGTCGAAAAAATGCCGGCATTTCGGAGGGACCATTTTGTCTAACTTAAGCCAGTTTTTGAAAAAAGGTGAATTTTTCCACCACCTCCAAATCACCCAAATTTTCTTGTACATGGTGACCCACATGTGCCAAACATGTCTATGAAAGAAAATTTTGAAAAAAATTATTTTACAATGCCCCCTTGAGGCATAGACTGATGTTTTCAGCAGTCAGTCTAGAGGGTATTATAAATTCAAAAAAATTCAAAAAAATACAAAAACTTGGAAACCTAGTTTTGTTTGTGGAAGAGATCATCTGTGCCAAAATTGAGGTGATTTGGAGGTGGTCGAAAAAATGCCCGCATTCCGGAGGGACCATTTGGTCTTAACTTAAGCCAGTTTTTGAAAAAAGGTGAATTTTTCCATCACCTCCAAATCACCCAAATTTTCTTGTACATGGTGATCCACATGTGCCAAACATGTCTATGAAAGAAAATTTTGAAAAAATTTATTTTACAATGCCCCCTTGAGGCATAGACCGATGTTTTCAGCAGTTAGTCTAGAGGGCATTATAAATTCAAAAAAATACAAAAACTTGGAAACCTAGTTTTGTTTGTGGAAGAGATCATCTGTGCCAAAATTGAGGTGATTTGGAGGTGGTCGAAAAAATGCCCGCATTCCGGAGGGACCATTTGGTCTTAACTTAAGCCAGTTTTTGAAAAAAGGTGAATTTTTCCACCACCTCCAAATCACCCAAAATTTTCAACCAAAGGGCCCACGTCTCCCCTTCAGAGTTTTCGAGGGCCAAAGGGAAGGACATTTGAGTTTTGGAGGCAACTCCCCACGTCTCCCCTCCACTGGCAACTCCCCACGACCACGACGCAGGTAACTCCCCTCCTATTCCATTGCCGCTCCATCTTCCTCCCTCTGCCTCCCTCTGCCTCCACCATCAAGCAACTCCCCTCTGCCTCCACCATCCCTGGCCAGGAGGGCAATGGCGGAGGAATCATGGAGCAACTCCCCTCCGTCTGCCAAGAGAATGGCGGAGGCATCGTGGAGCAACTCCCCTCCGTCTGCCAAGCAACACCGTGGTGAGGCGTCTGGCAAGGAGCCGCTGGTGGTCGACGATGATGTTCCGGTCCCCGGGCAGAAGCAGGACTACACCGTGCCGCTCATGGTTGATATCCACCTGAAGGAGAAGCTGGATGTCGTATGCACCAGCAATCCAGACGAAGCCGACAAGAGGATCCGCGACATGAGGAGGAGGCTCGGCGGCATGGTTTCTCGGTCGATCGGCGTTGATGTCGAGTATACCAGGGAAGACGAACCTCCGCAAATGGTTGCAGTTCTGCAGTTATGCGTGGAGGATCTCGTCCTGGTATACCACATCACCGCGGCAACCAAATGGTAAAAACATCCAGTTCTGAAGTTTCTGTCTAATTAGTAGTTTCTAAAGTTTCTGAAGTAGATGCAATAGTTCTGAAGTGGATGCAATACTAGTTCTGAAGTTCTGAAGTTTCTGTCTAATTAGTAGTTTCTGAAGTTTCTGAAGTTTCTGAAGTAGATGCAATAGTTCCGAAGTTCTGAAGTAGATGCAATACTAGTTCTGAAGTTCTGAAGTTTCTATCTAATTAGTAGTTTCTGAAGTTTCTGAAGTAGATGCAATAGTTCTGAAGTTCTGAAGTAGATGCAATACTAGTTCTGAAGTTCTGAAGTTTCTGTTTAATTAGTAGTTTCTGAAGTTCCTGAAGTAGATGCAATAGTTCTGAAGTTCTGAAGTAGATGCAATACTAGTTCTGAAGTTTTGAAGTAGATGCAATACTAGTTCTGAAGTTTTTGAAGTAGATGAATTTGATGCACCAGATTAATTTGATGCAGGCCCAAGGAACTCCGCCCGCTCCTGCAGGAGAAGAAGTTGTACACCTTTGTTGGCTTCTCCATTGGAGGTGACAAGGAGAAGCTGAAGTTGTCTGGTTTGGAGATCAACCCCGACAAGTACATCGACATGCAGCGCAAATGGAGAGTTCCAAACAATGGAAAGAAGTGGCAGTCTTTGGCTGAGTTTGCAGCCAGCCTCATCCACCCATCCTACAAGGAAATGAAGGGGAAGATCAACAAGAAATTGGACCACAAACGATGGGGGGACAGCCCACTGCCAAACAACCTCATCGAGTACGCAGCGAAAGATGCGTACGTCACCTACGAGGCATGGAAGAAAATCGAAACCGTCAAAGAAGGTTTGGAGCAATGGCAAGAGGCGGAAGATCATTGGGATGACTCCTACTACTGGGGATATTGAGTTGTTTGTTGTATTATGTGTCTCAGTTTGTAGTTATGTGGTTGAACAAGTTTGCTTTTGTTATGTTGAACAACTTTGCTTTTGTAATGATGACCAAGTTTGCTTTTGTTAAGTTGAACAAGTTTGCTTTTGTTATGTAGTTATGTGATTGTTATGATGCTGGTGCAGAACACTTATGGTTGTGATGTGATGCTACTGCTATATAGTAGTGGCGCACCACATGACAGGTGCGCCATTAGTGTCCATTCCATCTATAGCCTTTTTCCTAGTAGTGCAAAATGCAGCATGATGGACTGGCTGCAATGGAAATAATGGTGACAAATGCAAAAAATGAAATATGACAAAAAAGCCCGCCTACTTGCCGCTTAAAGTTCACAATTCAACGGCCTGCATATGACTAGTAACCCAATCATTTATTGGGCCAGGATGCAGAGGCCTGTCACATTGTGATAACAGGTAGCAAGTGGGCCCATAGGGCAGGGACGGAGACGGTTAGGCAATGTGCTGCCCGCTTTAGAAAGGAACTTGAGAGGGAAAGCTCAGCCCGCTATATAAACCGGTGCTAGCTCCGCTCGCTCGGCGAGGTGGGACTAAACTCCCTGCACCCCTGGGATGTGCCCGGCGCGACGCTCGCTTGGGCCTAATTCGGATGGGCCGTCCCACGCCAGCCTCACCCGCTGGGTCGCTGGATGGACCGTTGGGCCATCTCGTTGTCTACGCCTGAGGCATGCATGCATGGTAATGGCGGCGACGTGGGTTTGCATGCGCGGGTGGCGGACGTGAACTTTATCTATCCGAACTGTGTTATGATTTCTACCCGAAAACAAGCTCGCATGCGACGCGCTCCCGTGCGACGCACGCCTCTCGCGTGATACGCGATTCCGATGCGACTGCGTGCCAAGTTTTATAGATGGAAACTTCTTTAGATGCAATGCCATCTCAAAAACAACTCAGAAACAACTATATGATTGATCATAAAACACATGCATTATTGTTCAAAGAACTGTCTCATGAATAAATTGTACCATAATTGCGAACATAGTGTGAAACAAAAAAAATGTTTGTTTGCAACAAAATAATCCTGGTTTGAAGCTTAAACTGGTTGAAAAACAATTGAGCCTACTCCATATTGTCTTCTGCACTGCCAAAATCCAGTGACCTCTTGCGTTGCGTCGTTGGAGATTGCGTCGGGCTTGGCGACGACCCATGTGCTTCAATCTTTTTCTCTTTAACATCAATGTAACCATACAACATAAGTTGTTCTTGGTCTTTCTCTGCCAACTCTCTAGCAAGACCCTCCATTTCTTGGATTCTCACTTCCTATAGAAAACCATAGGAATTGTATTAGGAAGAACTCAAAAAAGACGTAGCCATAAACTAGATGCATGTAACATGTAAAATTTGAACCTCTGAATCAATGTCATCCTCAGGAAAACAACCCATAGTTCTATTGTACACAATGTACAGGTGACATGTCTTGCTGCCATTCAGATCAGAAATCATTTTTTGTACATCATCTGGTCCTGCAATCAAGAACATTCCTTCTGGCAGATTCCACGCAGACCCAGGTAAGAAGTAGTACAGTTCTGCTCCCAGTTTGCTGTTGGGGAACGTAGCAGAAATTCAAAATTTTCCTACGTGTCACCAAGATCTATCTATGGAGAAACCAGCAACGAGGGGAAGGAGAGTGCATCTACATACCCTTGTAGATCGCTAAGCGGAAGCGTTCAAGAGAACGGGGTTGAAGGAGTCGTACTCGTCGTGATCCAAATCACCGGAGATCCTAGTGCCGAACGGACGGCACCTCCGCGTTCAACACACGTACAGCCCGGTGACGTCTCCCATGCCTTGATCCAGCAAGGAGAGAGGGAGAGGTTGAGGATGACTCCATCCAGCAGCAGCACAACGGTGTGGTGGTGGTGGAGGAGCGTGGTACTCCAGCAGGGCTTCGCCAAGCATCGCAAGAGACGAGGAGGGAGAGGGGTAGGGTTGCGCCAAGAAGGAGAGGAACTCGTGTCTCTTGGGCAGCCAAACCTCAAGTATATATAGGGGGAGGGGAGGGGCTGCGCCCCCACCTAGGGTTCCCTCCCTAGGGGTGGCGGCAGCCCCCAGATCCCATCTGGGTGGCGGCCAGGTGGAGGGGAGAGGGAGGCGCACCAGGCATGGGCCCTAAGGCCCATCTGCCCTTAGGGTTTGCCCCCCCTCCTCCCCTTAGGCGCCTTGGGCCCTTGTGGGGGGGTGCACCAGCCCACCTGGGGCTGGTCCCCTCCCACACTTGGCCCATGCAGCCCTCCGGGGCTTGTGGCCCCACTTGGTGGACCCCCGGGACCCTCCCGGTGGTCCCGGTACCTTACCGATAAAACCCGAAACTTTTCCGGTGACCAAAACAGGACTTCCCATATATAAATCTTTACCTCCGGACCATTTCGGAACTCCTCGTGACGTCCGGGATCTCATCCGGGACTCCGAACAACATTCGGTAACCGCGTATATCTATTCCCTATAACCTTAGCTGTTGGGTTTCGTAGTAATTTCAAAAAATTTCCTACGCACACGCAAGATCATGGTGATGCATAGCAACGAGGGGGAGAGTATTGTCTACGTACCCACGCAGACCGACTGCGGAAGCGTTGACGCAACGTAGAGGAAGTAATCGTACGTCTTCACGATCCAACCGATCAAGTACCGAAACTACGGCACCTCCGAGTTCGAGCACACGTTCAGCTCGATGACGATCCCCGGACTCCGATCCAGCAAAGTGTCAGGGAAGAGTTCCGTCAGCACGACGGCGTGGTGACGATCTTGATGCACTACAGCAGCAGGGCTTCGCCTAAACTCCGCTACAGTATTATCGAGGAATATGGTGGCTGGGGGCACCGCACACGGCTAAGGAATAGATCACGTGGATCAACTTGTGTCTTTCTGGGGTGCCTCTGCCTCAGTATATAAAGGAGCCAAGGGGGAGGGGGGCGCCGGCCAGGAGGAGGGCGCAGGAGGAGTCCTACTCCTTCCGGGAGTAGGACTCCCCCCAATCCTAGTTGGACTAGGATTCCCCGAGGGGGAAAGAGAGAGAAGGGGGGCCGGCCACCTCTCCTAGTCCTAATAGGACTACGGGGAGGGGGGAGGCGCGCGACCACCTTGGGCTGCCCCTTTCTCCTTTCCACTAAAGCCCATCTAGGCCCATATGGTTCCCGGGGGGTTCCTGTAACCTCCCGGTACTCCGGTAAAATCCTGATTTCACCCGGAACACTTCCGATATCCAAACATAGGCTTCCAATATATCAATCTTTACGTCTCGACCATTTCGAGACTCCTCGCCATGTCTGTGATCACATCCGGGACTCCGAACAACCTTCGGTACATCAAAATGCATAAACTCATAATATAACTGTCATCGTAACCTTAAGCGTGCGGACCCTACGGGTTCGAGAACAATGTAGACATGACCGAGACACGTCTCCGGTCAATAACCAATAGCGGGACCTGGATGCCCATATTGGCTCCTACATATTCTACGAAGATCTTTATCGGTCAGACCGCATAACAACATACGTTGTTCCCTTTGTCATCGGTATGTTACTTGCCCGAGATTCGATCGTCGGTATCCAATACCTAGTTCAATCTCGTTACCGGCAAGTCTCTTTACTCGTTCTGTAATACATCATCTCGCAACTAACTCATTAGTTGCAATGCTTGCAAGGCTTATGTGATGTGTATTACCGAGAGGGCCCAGAGATACCTCTCCGACAATCGGAGTGACAAATCCTAATCTCAAAATACGCCAACCCAACATGTACCTTTGGAGACACCTGTAGAGCTCCTTATAATCACCCAGTTACGTTGTGACGTTTGGTAGCACCCAAAGTTGTTCCTCCGGCAAACGGGAGTTGCATAATCTCATAGTCATAGGAACATGTATAAGTCATGAAGAAAGCAATAGCAACATACTAAATGATCGGGTGCTAAGCTAATGGAATGGGTCATGTCAGTCAGATCATTCATCTAATGATGTGATCCTGTTAATCAAATGACAACTCTTTGTCCATGGTTAGGAAACATAACCATCTTTGATTAACAAGCTAGTCTAGTAGAGGCATACTAGTGACACTCTGTTTGTCTATGTATTCACACATGTATTATGTTTCCGGTTAATACAATTCTAGCATGAATAATAAACTTTTATCATGATATATAAGGAAATAAATAATAACTTTATTATTGCCTCTACGGCATATTTCCTTCAGTCTCCCACTTGCACTAGAGTCAATAATCTAGATTACACAGTAATGATTCTAACACCCATGGAGCCTTGGTGCTGATCATGTTTTGCTCGTGGAAGAGGCTTAGTCAACGGGTCTGCAACATTCAGATCCGTATGTATCTTGCAAATCTCTATGTCTCCCACCTGGACTAGATCCCGGATGGAATTGAAGCGTCTCTTGATGTGCTTGGTTCTCTTGTGAAATCTGGATTCCTTTGCCAAGGCAATTGCACCAGTATTGTCACAAAAGATTTTCATTGGACCCGATGCACTAGGTATGATACCTAGATCGGATATGAACTCCTTCATCCAGACTCCTTCATTTGCCGCTTCCGAAGCAGCTATGTACTCCGCTTCACATGTAGATCCCGCTACGACGCTTTGTTTAGAACTGCACCAACTGACAGCTCCACCATTTAATGTAAACACGTATCCGGTTTGCGATTTAGAATCGTCCGGATCAGTGTCAAAGCTTGCATCAACGTAACCATTTATGACGAGCTCTTTGTCACCTCCATATACGAGAAGCATATCCTTAGTCCTTTTCAGGTATTTCAGGATGTTCTTGACCGCTGTCCAGTGATCCACTCCTGGATTACTTTGGTACCTCCCTACTAGACTTATAGCAAGGCACACATCAGGTCTGGTACACAGCATTTCATACATGATAGATCCTATCGCTGATGCATAGGGAACATCTTTCATATTCTCTCTATCTTCTGCAGTGGTCGGGCATTGAGTCTTACTCAATTTCACACCTTGTAACACAGGCAAGAATCCTTTCTTTGCTTGATCCATTTTGAACTTCTTCAAAATTTTGTCAAGGTATGTTGTTTGTGAAAGTCCAATTAAGCGTCTTGATCTATCTCTATAGATCTTTATGCCTAATATGTAAGCAGCTTCACCGAGGTCTTTCATTGAAAAACTCTTATTCAAGTATCCCTTTATGCTATCCAGAAATTCTACATCATTTCCAATCAGTAATATGTCATCCACATATAATATAATGCTACAGAGCTCCCATTCACTTTCTTGTAAATACAGGCTTCACCGAAGTCTGTATAAAACCAAATGCTTTGATCACACTATCAAAGCGTTTATTCCAACTCCGAGAGGCTTGCACCAGTCCATAAATGGATCGCTGGAGCTTGCACACTTTGTTAGCTCCCTTTGGATCGACAAAACCTTCTGGTTGCATCATATACAACTCTTCTTCCAGAAATCCATTCAGGAATGCAGTTTTGACATCCATCTGCCAAATTTCATAATCATAAAATGCGGCAATTGCTAACATGATTCAGACGGACTTAAGCATCGCTACGGGTGAGAAGGTCTCATCGTAGTCAATCCCTTGAACTTGCCGAAAACCTTTCGCGACAAGTCGAGCTTTGTAGACAGTAATATTACCGTCAGCGTCAGTCTTCTTCTTAAAGATCCATTTATTCTCAATTTCTTGCCAATCATCAGGCAAGTCAACCAAAGTCCATACTTTGTTCTCATACATGGATCCCATCTCAGATTTCATGGCTTCAAGCCATTTTTCGGAATCTGGGCTCACCATCGCTTCTTCATAGTTCGTAGGTTCATCATGATCTAGCAGCATGACTTCCAGAACAGGATTACCGTACCACTCTGGTGCGGATCTTACTCTGGTTGATCTACGGGGTTCAGTAGTATCTTGTTCTGAAGTTTCATGATCATTATCATTAGCTTCCTCACTAATTGGTGTAGGTGTCACAGAAACAGGTTTCTGTGATGTACTACTTTCCAATAAGGGAGCAGGTACAGTTACCTCGTCAAGTTCTACTTTCCTCCCACTCACTTCTTTCGAGAGAAACTCCTTCTCTAGAAAGGATCCATTCTTAGCAACGAATGTCTTGCCTACGGATCTGTGATAGAAGGTGTACCCAACAGTCTCCTTTGGGTATCCTATGAAGACTCATTTCTCCGATTTGGGTTCGAGCTTATCAGGTTGAAGCTTTCTCACATAAGCATCGCAGCCCCAAACTTTAAGAAACGACAACTTTGGTTTCTTGCCAAACCACAGTTCATAAGGTGTCGTCTCAACGGATTTTGATTGAGCCCTATTTAACGTGAATGCGGCCGTCTCTAGAGCGTATCCCCAAAATGATAGCGGTAAATCAGTAAGAGACATCATAGATCGAACAATATCAAGTAAAGTACGATTACGACGTTCGGACACACCATTACGCTGTGGTGTTCCGGGTGGCGTGAGTTGCGAAACTATTCCACAATTTTTCAAATGTACACCAAACTCGTAACTCAAATATTCTCCTCCACGATCAGATCGTAGAAACTTTATTTTCTTGTTACGATGATTTTCCACTTCACTCTGAAATTCTTTGAACTTTTCAAATGTTTCAGACTTATGTTTCATTAAGTAGATATACCCATATCTGCTTAAATCATCTGTGAAGGTGAGAAAATAACGATATCCGCCACGAGCCTCAATATTCATCGGACCACATACATCTGTATGTATGATTTCCAACAAATCTGTTGCTCTCTCCATAGTACCGGAGAACGGTGTTTTAGTCATCTTGCCCATGAGGCACGGTTCGCAAGTACCAAGCGATTCATAATCAAGTGGTTCCAAAAGCCCATCAGTATGGAGTTTCTTCATGCGCTTTATACCGATATGACCTAAACGGCAGTGCCACAAATAAGTTGCACCATCATTATCAACTCTGCATCTTTTGGCTTCAACATTATGAATATGTGTATCACTACTCTCGAGATTTAATAAGAATAGACCACTCTTCAAGGGTGCGTGACCATAAAAGATATTACTCATATAAATAGAACAACCATTATTCTCTGATTTAAATGAATAACCGTCTCGCATTAAACAAGATCCAGATATAATGTTCATGCTCAACGCTGGCACCAAATAACAATTATTTAGGTCTAATATTAATCCCGAAGGTAGATGTAGAGGTAGCGTGCCGACCGCGATCACATCGACTTTAGAACCATTTCCCACGCGCATCGTCACCTCGTCCTTTGCCAGTGTTCGCTTAATCCGTAGTCCCTGTTTCGAGTTGCAAATATTAGCAACAGAGCTAGTATCAAATACCCAGGTGCTACTGCAAGCTCTAGTAAGGTACACATCAATAACATGTATATCACATATACCTTTGTTCACCTTGCCATTCTTCTTATCCACCAAATACTTGGGGCAGTTCCGCTTCCAGTGACCAGTCTGCTTGCAGTAGAAGCACTCAGTTTCAGGCTTAGGTCCAGACTTGGGTTTCTTCTCTTGAGCAGCAACTTGCTTGCCGTTCTTCTTGAAGTTCCCCTTCTTCTTCCCTTTGCCCTTTTTCTTGAAACTAGTGGTCTTGTTGACCATCAACACTTGATGCTCCTTCTTGATTTCTACCTCCGCGGCTTTCAGCATTGCGAAGAGCTCGGGAATAGTCTTATTCATCCCTTGCATATTATAGTTCATCACAAAGCTCTTGTAGCTTGGTGGCAGTGATTGGAGAATTCTGTCAATGACGCAATCATCTGGAAGATTAACTCCCAATTGAATCAAGTGATTATTATACCCAGACATTTTGAGTATATGCTCACTAACAGAACTGTTCTCCTCCATCTTGTAGCTATAGAACTTATTGGAGACTTCATATCTCTCAATCCGGGCATTTGCTTGAAATATTAGCTTCAACTCCTGAAACATCTCATATGCTCCATGACGTTCAAAACGTCGTTGAAGTCCTGATTCTAAGCCATAAAGCATGGCACACTGAACTATCGAGTAGTCATCAGCTTTGCTCTGCCAGACGTTCATAACATCCGGTGTTGCTCCAGCAGCAGGCCTGGCACCTAGCAGTGCTTCCAGGACGTAATTCTTCTGAGCAGCAATGAGGATAATCCTCAAGTTACGGACCCAGTCCGTGTAATTGCTACCATCATCTTTCAACTTTGCTTTCTCAAGGAACGCATTAAAATTCAACGGAACAACAGCACGAGCCATCTATCTACAATCAACATAAACAAGCAAGATACTATCAGGTACTAAGTTCATGATAAATTTAAGTTCAATTAATCATATTACTTAAGAACTCCCACTTAGATAGACATCCCTCTAATTCTCTAAGTGATTACGTGATCCAGATCAACTAAACCATAACCGATCATCACGTGAGATGGAGTAGTTTTCAATGGTGAACATTGTTATGTTGATCATATCTACTATATGATTCACGCTCGACCTTTCAGTCTCCGTGTTCCGAGGCCATATCTGTATATGCTTGGCTCGTCAAGTATAACCTGAGTATTCCGCGTGTGCAACTGTTTTGCAGCCGTTGTATTTGAACGTAGAACCTATCACACCCGATCATCACGTGGTGTCTCAGCACGAAGAACTTTCACAACGGTGCATACTCAGGGAGAACACTTCTTGATAATTTAGTGAGAGATCATCTTATAATGCTACCGTCAATCAAAGCAAGATAAGATGCATAAAAGGATAAACATCACATGCAATCAATATAAGTGATATGATATGGCCATCATCATCTTGTGCTTGTGATCTCCATCTCCGAAGCACCGTCGTGATCACCATCGTCACCGGCGTGACACCTTGATCTCCATCGTAGCATCGTTGTCGTCTCGCCAAGCTTATGCTTCCACGACTATCACTACCGCTTAGTAATAAAGTAAAGCATTACATCGCGATTTCATTGCATACAATAAAACGACAACCATAAGGCTCCTGCCAGTTGCCGATAACTCGGTTACAAAACATGATCATCTCATACAATAAAATTCAGCATCATGTTTTGACCATATCACATCACAACATGCCCTGCAAAAACAAGTTAGACGTCCTCTACTTTGTTGTTGCAAGTTTTACGTGGCTGCTACGGGCTTAAGCAAGAACCAATCTCACCTACGCATGAAAACCACAACGATAGTTTGTCAAATAGACTCTGTTTTAACCTTCGCAAGGACCGGGCGTAGCCATACTTGGTTCAACTAAAGTTGGAGAGACAGTCGCCCGCAAGCCACCTGTGTGCAAAGCACGTCGGGGAAACCGGTCTCGCGTAAGCGTACACGTAAGGTTGGTCCGGGTCGTCTCGTCCAACAATGCCGCCGAACCAAAGTATGACATGCTGGTAGGCAGTATGACTTATATCGCCCACAACTCACTTGTGTTCTACTCGTGCATATAACATCAACATAAATAACCTAGGCTCGGATGCCACTGTTGGGTTTCGTAGTAATTTCAAAAAATTTCCTACGCACACGCAAGATCATGGTGATGCATAGCAACGAGGGGGAGAGTATTGTCTATGTACCCACGCAGACCGACTGCGGAAGCGTTGACGCAACGTAGAGGAAGTAGTCGTACGTCTTCAAGATACAACCGATCAAGTACCGAAACTACGGCACCTCCGAGTTCGAGCACACGTTCAGCTCGATGACGATCCCCGGACTCCGATCCAGCAAAGTGTCGGGGAAGAGTTCCGTCAGCACGACGGCGTGGTGACGATCTTGATGCACTACAGCAGCAGGGCTTCGCCTAAACTCCGCTACAGTATTATCGAGGAATATGGTGGCTCGGGGCACTGCACACGGCTAAGGAATAGATCACGTGGATCAACTTGTGTCTTTCTGGGGTGCCTCTGCCTCAGTATATAAAGGATCCAAGGGGGAGGGGGGCGCCGGCCAGGAGGAGGGCGCAGGAGGAGTCCTACTCCTTCCGGGAGTAGGACTCCCCCCCCCAATCCTAGTTGGACTAGGATTCCCCGAGGGGGAAAGAGAGAGAAGGGGGCCCGGCCACCTCTCCTAGTCCTAATAGGACTAGGGGGAGGGGGGAGGCACGCGGCCACCTTGGGCTGCCCCTTTCTCCTTTCCACTAAAGCCCATCTAGGCCCATATCGTTCCCGGGGGGTTCCGGTAACCTCCCGGTACTCCGGTAAAATCCTGATTTCACCCGGAACACTTCCGATATCCAAACATAGGCTTCCAATATATCAATCTTCACGTCTCGACCATTTCGAGACTCCTCGTCATGTCCGTGATCACATCCGGGACTCCGAACAACCTTCGGTACATCAAAATGCATAAACTCATAATATAACTGTCATCGTAACCTTAAGCGTGCGGACCCTACGGGTTCGAGAACAATGTAGACATGACCGAGACACGTCTCCGGTCAATAACCAATAGCGAGACCTGGATGCCCATATTGGCTCCTACATATTCTACGAAGATCTTTATCGGTCAGACCGCATAACAACATACGTTGTTCCCTTTGTCATCGGTATGTTACTTGCCCGAGATTCGATCGTCGGTATCCCATACCTAGTTCAATCTCGTTACCGGAAAGTCTCTTTGCTTGTTCCGTAATACATCATCTCACAACTAACTCATTAGTTGCAATGCTTGCAAGGCTTATGTGATGTGTATTACCGAGAGGGCCCAGAGATACCTCTCCGACAATCGAAGTGACAAATCCTAATCTCGAAAAACGCCAACCCAACATGTACCTTTGGAGACACCTGTAGAGCACCTTTATAATCACCCAGTTACGTTGTGACATTTGGTAGCACACAAAGTGTTCCTCCGGCAAACGGGAGTTGCATAATCTCATAGTCATAGGAACATGTATAAGTCATGAAGAAAGCAATAGCAACATACTAAACGATCAGGTGCTAAGCTAATGGAATGGGTCATGTCAATCAGATCATTGATCTAATGATGTGATCCTGTTAATCAAATGACAACTCTTTGTCCATGGTTAGGAAACATAACCATCTTTGATTAACAAGCTAGTCTAGTAGAGGCATACTAGTGACACTCTGTTTGTCTATGTATTCACACATGTATTATGTTTCCGGTTAATACAATTCTAGCATGAATAAATAAACATTAATCATGATATAAGGAAATAAATAATAACTTTATTATTGCCTCTAGGGCATATTTCCTTCATGTTCTCGACCTTAGTGTGAGACCCGTATCGGGTTCGGAGGAACATGGACAACATGACCGTCTCCGGTCAATAACCAACAGCGGGATCTGGATATTCTCCATGTTGGCCATGATGATCTCATCGGATGAACCACGATGTCAAGGATTCAATCAATCCCGTATACAATTCCCTTTGTCTATCGGTACGATACTTGCCCGAGATTCGATCGTCGGTATCCCGATACCTTGTTCAATCTCGTTACCGGCAAGTCTCTTTACTCGTTCCGTAACACATCATCCCGTGATCAACTCCTTGATCACATTGTGCACATTATGATGATGTCCTACCGAGTGGGCCCAGAGATACCTCTCCGTTTACACAGAGTGACAAATCCCAGTCTCGATTCGTGCCAACCCAACAGACACTTTCGGAGATACCTGTAGTGTACCTTTATAGCCACCCAGTTACGTTGTGACGTTTGGCACACCCAAAGCACTCCTACGGTATCCGGGAGTTGCACAATCTCATGGTCTAAGGAAATGATACTTGACATTAGAAAAGCTTTAGCATACGAACTACACGATCTTGTGCTAGGCTTAGGCTTAGGATTGGGTCTTGTCCATCACATCATTCTCCTAATGATGTGATCCCGTTATCAACGACATCCAATGTCCATGGTCAGGAAACCGTAACCATCTATTGATCAATGAGCTAGTTAACTAGAGGCTTACTAGGGACATGGTGTTGTCTATGTATCCACACATGTATCTGAGTTTCCTATCAATACAATTCTAGCATGGATAATAAACGATTATCATGAACAAGGAAATATAATAATAACCAATTTATTATTGCCTCTAGGGCATATTTCCAACAGTCTCCCACTTGCACTAGAGTCAATAATCCAGTTCACATAAGTATGTGATTAACACTCAAGGTCACATTCCCATGTGACTAACACCCAAAGAGTTCTGGGTTTGATCATGTTATGCTTGTGAGAGAGGTTTCAGTCAACGGGTCTGCAGCATTCAGATCCGTATGTACTTCACAAATTTCTATGTCATCTTGTAGATGCAACTACTACGCTACATTTGGAGCCATTTCAAATAACTGTTCTACTTGGAGCTATTCTAAATTGTTGCTCCATTATACGTATCCGGTATCTCTACTCAGAGCTATCCGGATAGGTGTTAAGCTTGCATCGACGTAACTCTTTACGTCAAACTCTTTATCACCTCCATAACCGAGAAACATATCCTTATTCCTCTAAGGATAATTTAGACTTCTATCTGGTGATCTACTCCTAGATCACCTTTGTACCCTCTTGCCAAATAGGTGGCAAGGCACACATCAGGTGTGGTACTCAGCATGGCATACCGTATGGAGCCTATGACAAAAGCATAGGGGACGACCTTCGTCCTTCCTCTTTCTTCTGCCGTGGTCGAGCTTTAAGTCTTAACTTCATACCTTACAACTCAGGCAAGAACTCCTTCTTTGACTAATCCATCTTGAACACCTTCAAGATCATGTCAAGGTATGTGCTCATTTGAAAGTACCATTAAGCGTTTTGATCTATCCTTATAGATCTTGATGCTCAATGTTCAAGTAGCTTAATCCAGGCTTTCCATTGAAAAACACTTTCCAAATAACCCTATATGCTTTCCAGAAATTCTACGTCATTTCTGATCAACAATATGTCAACAACATATATTCATCAGAAATTCTATAGTGCTCCCACTCACTTCTTTGGAAATACAAGTTTCTCATAAACTTTGTACACACCCAAAATCTTTGATCATCTCATCAAAGCATACATTCCAACTCCGAGATGCTTACTCCAGTCCTTAGAAGGATTGCTGGAGCTTTGCATACTTATTAGCATCTTTCAGGATTGACAAAACCTTCCGGTTGAATCACATACAACCTTTCCTCAAAAAAATCATCGAGCAAACAATGTTTTTAACATCCTATCTGCAAGATTTCATAAATAATGCAGTAATCGCTAATATAATTCCAACAGACTCTTAGCATCGCTACGAGTGAGAAAGTCTCATCGTAGTCAACTCCTTGAACTTGTCGGAAAACATCTTAACGACAAGTCGAGCTTTCTTAATGGTGATACTTACCATCATTGTCCGTCTTCCTTTTAAAATCCATATGTACCTAACAGCCTTACGACCATCAAGTAGTTCTTCCAAAGTCTACACTTTGTTTTCATATATGGATCCTCTCTCGGATTATATGGCCTCGTGCCATTTTGGAATCCAAGCCCACCATCGCTTCTCCATAGCTCGTAGGTTCATTGATGTCTAGCAACATGACTTCCAAGACAGGATTACGTACCATTCTGAAGCAGTACGCATCCTTGTCATCCTACGAGGTTTGGTAGTGACTTGATCTGAAGTTTCATGATCACTATCATAAGCTTCCACTTCAATTGGTGTAGGTGCCACAGGAACAACTCCCTGTGCCCTGCCACACACTAGTTGAAGAGACGGTTCAATAACCTCATCAAGTCTCCACCATCCTCCCACTCAATTCTTTCGAGAGAAACTTTTCCTCGAGAAAGGACCCGATTCTAGAAACAATCCCTTATTGCTTTCGGATCTGAGACAGGAGGTATACCCAACTGTTTTGGGTGTCCTATGAAGATGCATTTATCCGCTTTGGGTTCAAGCTTATCAGCCTGAAACTTTTTCACATAAGCGTCGCAGCCCCAAACTTTTAAGAAATGACAGCTTAGGTTTCTCTAAACCATAGTTCATACGGTGTCATCTCATCAGAATTACGTGGTGCCCTATTTAAAGTGAATGTGGTTGTCTCTAATGCCTAACCCATAAACTATCATGGTAATTCGATAAGAGACATCATGGTATGCATCATATCCAATAGGGTGCAGTTATGATGTTCGGACACACCATCACACTATGGTGTTCCAGGCTGTATTAGTTGTGAAACAATTTCCACAATGTCTTAATTCTGTGCCAAACTCGTAATTCAGATATTCATCTCTATGATCATATCATAGATATTTTATCCTCTTGTCACGACGATCTTTCAACTTCACCCTGAAATTACTTGAACCTTTCAATAATTCAGACTCGTGATTCATCTGTGAAGTAAGAACATAACGATATCCACTACACGCCTCAGCACTCATTGGACTGCACACATCAAAATGTATTACTTTCAACAAGTTGCTTTCTAGTTCCATTTTACTGAAAACGAGGCTTTCAGTCATCTTGCCCATGTGGTATGATTTGCATGTCTCAAGTGATTCAAAATCAAGTGAGTCCAAACGGTCCATTTGCATGGAGTTTCTTCATGCATATACACCAATAGACATGGTTCGCATGTCTCAAACTTTTTAAAAAAAACGAGTGAGCCCAAAGATCCATCAACATGGAGCTTCTTCATGCGTTTTATACCGATATGACTTACGTGGCAGTGCCACAAGTAGGTGGTACTCTCATTACTATCTTATATCTTTTGGCATGAACATGTGTATCATTACGATCGAGATTCAATAAACCATTTATTTTAGGTGCAAGACCATTGAAGGTATTATTCAAATAAACAGAGTAACCATTATTCTCCTTAAATGAATAACCGTATTGCGATAGACATAATCCAATCATGTCTATGCTCAACGCAAACACCAATCTCGATGGTAGAGGGAGCGTGCGATGCTTGATCACATCAAGCTTGGAAAAACATCCAACACATATCGCCAGCTCACCTTTAGCTAGTCTCCGTTTACTCCGCAGTCTTTTATTTCAAGTTTACTAACACTTAGCAACCGAACCGGTATCTGAAGGAAATATGCCCTAGAGGCAATAATAAAGTTATTATTTATTTCCTTATATATCATGATAAAAGTTTATTATTCATGCTAGAATTGTATTAACCGGAAACATAATACATGTGTGAATACATAGACAAACAGAGTGTCACTAGTATGCCTCTACTAGACTAGCTTGTTAATCAAAGATGGTTATGTTTCCTAACCATGGACAAAGAGTTGTCATTTGATTAACAGGATCACATCATTAGATCAATGATCTGATTGACATGACCCATTCCATTAGCTTAGCACCTGATCGTTTAGTATGTTGCTATTGCTTTCTTCATGACTTATACATGTTCCTATGACTATGAGATTATGCAACTCCCGTTTGCCGGAGGAACACTTTGTGTGCTACCAAATGTCACAACGTAACTGGGTGATTATAAAGGTGCTCTACAGGTGTCTCCAAAGGTACATGTTGGGTTGGCGTTTTTCGAGATTAGGATTTGTCACTTCGATTGTCGGAGAGGTATCTCTGGGCCCTCTCGGTAATACACATCACATAAGCCTTGCAAGCATTGCAACTAATGAGTTAGTTGTGAGATGATGTATTACGGAACAAGCAAAGAGACTTTCCGGTAACGAGATTGAACTAGGTATGGGATACCGACGATCGAATCTCGGACAAGTAACATACGATGACAAAGGGAACAACGTATGTTATTATGTGGTCTGACCGATAAAAGATCTTCGTAGAATATGTAGGAGCCAATATGAGCATCTAGGTTCCACTATTGGTTATTGACCGGAGACGTGTCTCGGTCATGTCTACATTGTTCTCGAACCCGTAGGGTCCGCACGCTTAAGGTTTCGATGACAGTTATATTATGAGTTTATGAGTTTTGATGTACCGAAGTTAGTTCCGAGTCCCGGATGTGATCACGAACATGACGAGGAGTCTCGAAATGGTCGAGACATAAAGATTGATATATTGGACGGCTATATTCGGACACCGGAAGTGTTTCGGGGAAGTTTTGGATAAAACCGAAACACCGGGGGGTTACCGGATCCCCCCGGGGGGGTTAATGGGCCTCATGGGCCTAAAGTGGAGAAGAGGAGGGGCTGCCAGGGCAGGCCGCGCGCCCCCTCTCCCCCTAGTCCGAATTGGACAAGGAGGGAGGGGCGGCGCCCCCCCTTTTTCCTTCTCTCCTTCCCCCTCTCCTACTTGGACAAGGAAAGGGAGGGGAGTCCTACTCCCGGTAGGAGTAGGACTCCTCCTGCGCGCCTCCTACTAGGGCCGGCCGCACCCCCCCCCCCCTTGGATCCTTTATATACGGAGGCAAGGGGCACCCCTAGACACACAAGTTGATCCACGTGATCATATTCTTAGCCGTGTGCGGTGCCCCCTTCCACCATAGTCCTCGATAATATTGTAGCGGTGCTTAGGCGAAGCCCTGTGACGGTAGTACATCAAGATCGTCACCACGCCGTCGTGCTGACGGAACTCTTCCCCGACACTTTGCTGGATCGGGGTCTGGGGATCGTCATCGAGCTGAACGTGTGCTAGAACTCGGAGGTGCCGTAGTTTCGGTGCTTGATCGGTCGGGCCGTGAAGACGTACGACTACATCAACCAAGTTAACGCTTCCGTTGTCGATCTACAAGGGTACGTAGATCATACTCTCCCCTCTCGTTGCTATGCATCACTATGATCTTGCATGTGCGTAGGAATTTTTTTGAAATTACTACGTTCCCCAACAGTGGCATCCGAGCCTAGGTTTTATATGTTGATGTTATATGCACGAGTAGAACACAAGTGAGTTGTGGGCGATATAAGTCATACTGCTTACGAGCATGTCATACTTTGGTTCGGCGGTATTGTTGGACGAAGCGGCCCGGACCGACATTACGCGTACGCTTACGCGAGACCGGTTCTCCCGACGTGCTTTGCACATAGGTGGCTTGCGGGTGACAGTTTCTCCAACTTTAGTTGAACCGAGTGTGGCTACGCCCGGTCCTTGCGAAGGTTAAAACAGCACCAACTTGACAAACTATCGTTGTGGTTTTTGATACGTAGGTAAGATTGGTTCTTGCTTAAGCCCGTAGCAGCCACATAAAACTTGCAACAACAAAGTAGAGGACGTCTAACTTGTTTTTGCAGGGCATGTTGTGATGTGATATGGTCAAGACATGATGCTAAATTTTATTGTATGAGATGATCATGTTTTGTAACCGAGTTATCGGCAACCGGCAGGAGCCATATGGTTGTCGCTTTATTGTATGCAATGCAATCGCCCTGTAATGCTTTACTTTATCACTAAGCGGTAGCGATAGTCGTAGAAGCATAAGATTGGCGAGACGACAACAATGCTACGATGGAGATCATGGTGTCGCGCCGGTGACGATGGTGATTACGACGGTGCTTCAAGGATGGAGATCACAAGCACAAGATGATGGCCATATCATATCACTTATATTGATTGCATGTGATGTTTATCTTTTATGCATCTTATCTTGCTTTGATTGACGGTAGCATTATAAGATGATCTCTCACTAAATTTCAAGATAAAAGTGTTCTCCCTGAGTATGCACCGTTGCCAAAGTTCGTCATGCCCAGACACCACGTGATGATCGACTGTGATAAGCTCTACGTCCATCTACAACGGGTGCAAGCCAGTTTTGCACACGCAGAATACTCAGGTTAAACTTGACGAGCCTAGCATATGCAGATATGGCCTCGGAACACTGAGATCGAAAGATCGAGCGTGAATCATATAGTAGATATGATCAACATAGCGATGTTCACCATTGAAAACTACTCCATTTCACGTGATGATCGGTTATGGTTTAGTTGATTTGGATCACGTGATCACTTAGATGATTCGAGGGATGTCTATCTAAGTGGGAGTTCTTGAGTAATATGATTAATTGAACTTAAATTTATCATGAACTTAGTCCCTGATAGTATCTTGCTTGTTTATGTTAATTGTAGATAAATGGCCCGTGCTGTTGTTCCGTTAAATTTTAATGCGTTCCTTGAGAAAGCAAAGTTGAAAGATGATGGTAGCAATTACACGGACTGGGTCCGTAACTTGAGGATTATCCTCATTGCTGCACAGAAGAATTACGTCCTGGAAGCACCGCTGGATGCCAGGCCTGCTGCTGGAGCAACACCAGATGTTATGAACATCTGGCAGAGCAAAGCTGACGACTACTCGATAGTTCAGTGTGCCATGCTTTACGGCTTAGAATCGGGACTTCAACGACGTTTTGAACATCATGGAGCATATGAGATGTTCGAGGAGTTGAAGTTAATATTTCAAGCAAATGCCCGGATTGAGAGATATGAAGTCTCCAATAAGTTCTATAGCTGCAAGATGGAGGAGAACAGTTCTGTCAGTGAGCATATACTCAAAATGTTTGGGTATAATAATCACTTGATTCAGATGGGAGTTAATCTTCCAGATGATTGCGTCATTGACAGAATTCTCCAATCACTGCCACCAAGCTACAAGAGCTTTGTGATGAACTATAATATGCAAGGGATGAATAAGACTATTCCCGAGCTCTTCGCAATGCTGAAAGCCGCGGAGGTAGAAATCAAGAAGGAGCATCAAGTGTTGATGGTCAACAAGACCACTAGTTTCAAGAAAAAGGGCAAAGGGAAGAAGAAGGGGAGCTTCAAGAAGAAAAGCAAGCAAGTTGCTGATCAGGAGAAGAAACCCAAGTCTGGACCTAAGCCTGAAACTGAGTGCTTCTACTGCAAGCAGACTGGTCACTGGAAGCGGAACTGCC